>NC_030825.1:58629790-58929790 GCF_001704415.2 Capra hircus | reverse complement strand
GGGTGAGCACAGGGAGTGATTCTGGAGTTATTTTTGAGATGGTATTAACAGGAATCAGTGGCCAGTGTGATGGTGACACAGGTTATATTTTGGGTTGATCCTCTGACCTTCACATCAACCTACAATCCAGGTAACACATCTCCATTCTTGATTTACTGTGTAGTAGTAACTGCTAGATGAGAAACAAAATAAGGGAAAATTCAATCTGGAAGGGAGAGGGCTTACATTTTAGAGTTGTGCACTTTTAGGAGCTTCCAGACTGGAGCAGGCAGTATGTATGTTGTGATGCTATGTTAATCTTTGAGTTTAGTGAAGATTCCATCTCCAAGTCCATACCCCAAATATAACCAAACTTTTAAGTTTTTCTTAATCCCTTCAAATTTTTGAAATGCTTAGTAATGTTTGCCGTAGGATCACATTATGATGAATGCTGTTCTGGAGGTCAATATTTCATCCTTTCAATAAGTCACTTAAAAAATACAGGTAATTCCATAATTGGCTTATTTATTTATATTATTTTCAGTTTGGCCACACCACATGGTATATGGGATTGTAGTTCCTGGTTCAGGGATCAACCCGCAGGGCTGTACTGGAAGCATAGTCATCACCACTGGACCACAGAGGAAGTCCCTATAACTGGCTTTTTAAAGGTTACTGTAGACTGTTCTGTTGAAGAGATCTATGTTTAATTTACCAAACTATTCACCTGCTGACTGTATACTCAGGTTATCCCTAGTTAAAAAAAAAAAAAAAAATTACCAAACAAAAATTCCTAGCATTGGAAATTCTGCATCAATGAGAATGAAAAATTTAAATTGTATAGATAATTTCTAAATTGCCCTCTAGAAAGGATGTACAGATAATATCCTCTACTACCTGTGTAAAATAATGGCTAATATTTAAGTGTTTTATTTGGGAATGATGCCAAACACTGAAATACTTTACATCACCATGTAATTATTCGGAATTGCCCTTTGTTTTCTAAGGAAATATTTGCATTTCTTTTAAGCCTCGCCCCTCTCGGTTCGCAGTTGGAAACAGCCACATTCCCAGCCCCCGGTATATGTGTTTACAGTGCTGGGCTCTTCAGCATCGGCGGCTCCGCCCCTTCAACAGGTCTCAAACCGACCTTACTCATTCTCCATCCCCGCTCCACCTCCTTTCCAGATTTCACCCTGTCTTTGACAGCCGCGTTTATAACGTGTCTTCACTCCTACAAACTTCATTGACCTTCCAAAGGCGGCTCCTAACGCTAGCTCCTCGTGTCTTTCCGCCGTACGGAACTGCACTTCCTGCAAGATGGCCGCCCCCATAGTGCTTCTCCGTGGTGGTGGCGGGCGCTGCCATCTCTCCGTATGCCCCAGAAAGCAAAATAGAATCCAGCCCGCGCCGCCACGGTCTTGGATAGGGTCCAGCCTCTCAAAACTTGTTCAGCATGGTGCGTTTGACCGACAACAAGGAGGGAAAGGGAAAGTGTCCCACGGTGATTTCAGTTCCCGCTCTGAGCCCTAGCCTCTGCGATGACCGTTTCCTCTCGCATCGCTGCAGTGGGCGTGGTCTCGTTACGTCATAGAGCTGGGCGGGAGGCCAGAACTCCAAGACCTCAAAAGGCTGAGGTTGCGCCGGTTCAGAAGCGTCCCTAGCGACAGCCAGAGAGGGGAACTTGCGCTCGACAAGATGGTAATGGGAATCACTTTGGAAGTGAATTCAGCCTTTGGTAGCTGCCCGGAGCCTTGAGAATCTCAGGGTCAGGTGGGTAGTGTTCGGGACGTCTAACCGGAGTGGGGCCTGCGAGGCCAGTGGGAGGCCTTCAGGCGGTTTTTTGGGGTTCAGTCACTGGGGAGGCTTGGCTTTAGTCTTACGCCCTTTGGCAGTCAGTGCTATTAAATCTCTGAAGAGAGAAGCGATCGAGGCGCTGACTGAGGGTTTGTGTCTGTGTTTTGAAACCAAGCCTTCCTAAAATCCCTTGCTGACTTTATAATTGACCTCTCCAACCAAAACTTTTATTTTCCGTGTCCCACCCTGTTCCCCTCAGGATTGAGGACTATCAAAGGAAAGGGGGATTGAAAGTGAGCTGGATTCTGAAGGGCCCTCTTGGGTACCAAAGGCCCTCTCTATCAGCCCCCTTTCTTGTTTGTAGAAAAAGGCTTTGATCTCCTGGACTTTGAGGGATATCCAAAGAGCTGACTAATTAGGGAAGTGCGAAGTGAGGGAATGCAGAAACTAAGGAAAAAGAGGCAAGAAACAATAGTTCATGGAATCTTAGTTCCTCCTTAAGGGATATGCATAGGATCTGATGCATACCTTTGCGTTCTGCAGAAACTCAGACACCTGCCGGGGTGGAAGATGTGGTTATTTGCTGAGCACAAGCTTGTAGACTGCAGACTGATTAGAACTAGAAAGTTGATGATGAAGGTTCCTGAAACTTACCTCACCACCAACCAATAAGTAGGAAGTCATGAACCCTGCATCCCTCATCACAAATAATTGCTTTAAAAAACCTTCCCCTGAAAGGCATCAGGGAGTTGAGGTCTTCTAAGCCTGAGCTGTCAGTTCTCCCAGCTGGGCCTTGCGGAAAATGCTGGGCTTTGCTTCACAACAAAGTGGTGTCAGTAAATTGGCTTTGCTGCTCAGCAGCTGAGCCGACCCAAGTTTGACTTGATAATGATTTCTGCTCATGAGGCTCAGTGATTAAGAACTGGAGTGGTAGGTGAATATCAATGAATTCAGTGTTTTGTCTAGGTGGGAAATAGATGGGGAAACAGTGGCAGACTTTATTTTTGGGGGCTCCAAAATCACTGCAGATGGTGATTGCAACCATGAAATTAAAAGACGCTTACTCCTTGGTAGGAAAGTTATGACCAACCTAGACAGCATATTCAAAAGCAGAGACATTACTGTGCCAACAAATGTTGACATTCTAGAGCCTTCAACATTAGACATTCATTTGTTGCCAACAACCTAAGGCTGTTGCTTGCCAAGTCTCCCTTGGCAATATCAACTTTGCCAGGTTTAAAGGATGACATCCCGGTTTTGAATTCACACTTCACTTTGGCTGGGGGTAACTGAATTGATACCAACACACCCCATATGCCACCAACTGAGTATTAGCCCTCTTGTGCTTTTTCCACATACACATTATATGCTTAAAAATTCACCTCCTCATTTCCCCACTTAGTTGAATTCAAGCTTCCTTCATTTGCTTTCTCAATGGTTCAGCAGATAAAGAATCCGCCTGCGATGTAGAAAACACAGGAGATGTGGGTTCCATTCCTGGGTCAGTAAGATCCCCTGGAGAAGAAAATGGCAACCCACTCCAGTATTCTTGCCTGGGAAATCCCATGGACAGAGGAACCTGGGGGACTACAGTCTATGGTGTCACAAAGAGTCAGACACGACTAACCACACACTTCTTACCTTACCTTCCTTCATTTATTTGACACAGTAGAACAACTGAAGTGTATCTGTTGGGTTAACATGAGATTATTCCTCTGTACCAATGCATATATCTAACTGGATGAGGACATTATGCCGTTCCAGTCTCCACATTCATATGAATTCTTACGGTGTATACTTTCAGCCACCGTCTGAGGTAGAAATTTTTGCTCAACCCTTTTCCTCAGACAATGTGTTTTTTTTTTTTTCCTACTAGTTTCCAGTGACATAAAATAAAATGCAATTGACCACTGAAGGCACGACCACATTCACTGAGTTCATAAGGGTCCTCTCCTGGGCCAGCCCCTGGTTGTCTCCAGTGGGTGGCCATCGGGTCACAGGCTGTCCCACTAAGACCATGCTCCTGTTAGCCAGGAGCCCACTGATGCCAACTGGCGACTGAGGGGCCAGAGGAGGCAGGTGCATTTTCACCGTGTTCAGGTTTTTCTCCTGGAGGACAACACTGCTCTGGGGGGACTTCGCTGAGGGAGGGATTTCCTTGACTGAGTGAGTTCTCAGGTGTTTATTGAGGACCGACTTCCCTCTGAATGATTTCCCACACTTGCTGCATCTGTAGGGTTTCTCCCCCGTGTGGATCCTCTGGTGTATCACGAGCTGTGGTTTCTCGATAAATCCCTTTCCGCAGTGGCTGCATTCAAAGGGCTTCTCTCCTGTGTGAGTCCTCTGGTGCTTGATGAGACCCATTTTCTGGGAAAGCGTCTTCCCACACTCACCACACACAAAGGGACTCGTGCCAGTGTGAATCCGCTGGTGTGCCGTGAGACACGTCTTCTGGCTAAAGCCTTTCCCACACTCGGTGCACGTGTAAGGTTTCTCGCCTGTGTGGATCCGCAGATGGACCACGAGGTTTCCCTTCTGGATGAAGCCCTTGCCACACTCAGTGCAAATAAATGGTTTCTCTCCCGTGTGGGTTTTCTGGTGCACATTGAGCCCTGATTTCTTGAGGAAGGCTTTGCCACATTTAGCGCACTCGTAAGGTTTGTCCCCCATGTGCATCCTCTGGTGCTCAGTGAGCTGGAACTTTCTGAAGAAGCCTTTCCCACAGAGGTTACATCGATGGGGCTTCTCTCCTGTATGAAGATTCTGGTGATCAGCGAGCCAAGACTTCTTGACGAATGCTTTCCCACATTCACTGCACACATGAGGCTTCTTCATTTGTTTAGTGTGCTGATGCTCCATGAGTTGGGACTTAGTGCTGAGGAGTTCAGGATGAAATGGTTCCCTGTCAGCATGGGGGCAGTATTTCCCATCTGCAGGAGGCTCAGCGGGGCTCTTTATTTCACAGTTCGGACTCTTGGAGAGTAAACTTGAATTTGATGTCACGCTTCTTCCATGTAAGTCAAACACATCATGATTGTGCCTGAACAGAGTTCTGCTCTGATGACCAGAATTGTCCAGTGGGTTCTGTTCAAGCCATTGTTCTAGTCTTTTCTCCACTCTCTTGTTTTGTAAGTGTTCCAGCAGGTGGCCATGAACTTTCCAGACTTCTAGGGAAGAAAAGAAGAATGAATTCCTCTATCTTTTAGATCTGGAATAAAAGGTTTGTTTGTTTGTTTTTTGCCTCATGGCATGTGAGATCTTGAGGCTTCCCTGATGGCTCAGATGGTAAAGAACCTGCCTGCAATGCAGGAGACGCCAGTGTGATCCCTGGGTCGGGAATATCTGGAAAAGCAAATGGCAGCTAACTCCAGTATTCATGCCAGGAGAATCCCATGGACAGAGGAGCCTGGCAGGCTGCAGTCCATGGGGTCGCCAAGAGTCAGTCAGGACTGAGTGACTAATAGACACGTGGGATCTTAGTTCCCCAACCAGAGATCAAACCTGCACCTCTGCAGTGGAAGTGCACAGTCCAAACCCAGGGACCACCAGGGGAGTCCCAGAATAAAGGTATTTTTAAAAACACTTCGATGTGAGATGTCTTTTTAGTGATGAGCCTATAGTATGAGTGTAAATAAGACTCTGTTTAATATTCTTCATACCCTGGGGGTGGGGGACAAAATAGTCATAATGAATAAAGACAGATTTGGTTACTTTGTAAATAATGTAGAATACAAGCAATGTCCTGTGAGCACGAGACTGCAGGCTACAGGGCCACCTCATCTACATTGTGACGGATCATTCAGTCCACAGATCCTGACTGATGTCCACAGTGGACCAGGAATGGTGCTAGTGTTGGGGAGTCACAAACGTACTCCTCAGGTGCACAGAGCCTATGTTATAGTGGGGTCAAACCACTTCACAGGGCAGAGACAGAACACGAGGAAAACAGCTGTAAGCTGTGAAAACTGGTGGGAAGGAGCAATGAAGAGGGAGGGGGTGGAGGAAATCCAGGCTCAATTTGGAGGAAGATAGGCCTCCCCGTGGATCCTGCATTGGGGTTGCCGGGAGGGGAATGAAGAAAATGATACAGCGACTTCCCTGGTGGTTTAGCAGTTAAGACACTGTGCCTCCAGTACAGGGGGCTTGGGTTCAATCCACAGTGTGTTAGTTGCTCAGTCGTGCCCATGACTCTTTGCAACCCCATGGACTGTAGCCCACCAGGTTTCTCTGTCCATAGAATTCTCCAGGCAAGAATACAGGAGTAGGTAGCCATTTCCTTCTCCAGGGGCTCATTCCAGCATCACAAGCAGATTCCTTACCATCTGAGTAAGATCCCATATGTCATATGGCAAAAAAAAAAAAAATTTTTAAGGGGGGGGGGGGGGAACAGAAAATGACACAGCAGAGAATTGCAACCACACCTAAGTTACATCCTACATCCCAGAAAGCTGCTCCCTCTCCTAAAAGAGGAGCCCCAGCTCACACTGGTCCATGACGCAATTTAATTCCATCACAGCCCTTTTCACCCCCTGGTCATATTATTTATTTTAAATTTTGATTAAATTGATGTCTCATCCTCTTAGAACGAAAGCTCTCAGGCTATTAGTTTTCTCAGCTGCTGTAACATTCCAGTTTACAACAGATTATCAAAAAAATTCATAGAGGAAGGAATCAAGGAAACAGTCCCATGTATGAAACAGACTGGGAGGTTTAGGAATAAGACAGAAATCTCTGGGAATAAAATGATCTATCATGATGATCACAGAAAGGAGAATTTTTATGTCATAAGAGGGAACATGATTGCTGCTGCTGCTGCTGCTAAGTCACTTCAGTCGTGTCCAACTCTGTGCGACCCCACAGACGGCAGCCCACCAGGCTCCCCCGTCCCTGGGATTCTCCAGGCAAGAACACTGGATTGGGTTGCCATTTCCTTCTCCAATGCATGAAAGTGAAAAGTGAAAGTGAAGACGCTCAGTCATGTCCGACTCTTCATGACTCCATGGACTGCAGCCTACCAGGCTCCTCCATCCATGGGGTTTTCCAGGCAAGAGTACTGGAGTGGGGTGCCATCGCCTTCTCCGGGGAACATGGTTACCTGGGACTTAATGCTATCAGGATATGAGGGGGAAAAAATGAAAGCTTTCAGGAATACAATGTTAAGGTCTACAATAAATGAGAAGAAAGTTCAAAACTAGTACATACACAAAGGAATTAACTGGAAGTAGGCAAGAGTTAGGGCTTCCCAGGTGGCTTTAGTGGTAAAGAATCCACCTGCCAATTCAGAAGATATAAGCGACGCAGGTTCAATCCCTGGGTTGGGAAGAACCCTGGAGAAGTGAATGGCTAACTCCATCCAGTATCTTGCCTGGGGGAGCATAACATCAGAAGAGAGATGCACAGAGCCTCCAACCCCTGGCAGCTGTGGCTCTTCTCTGACAGGGTCATTTCCACAGCCTGTCCTCTTGCTGATCTCTCACTCACCTGAAAGGGTTTGACAGTGGATTTCATCATCCATCATCCATGGTTCTCCTTGATCCAATTTGGAGAGTACCTCTGATGTGCTTGCTTGAAAACCTGTTCATCGGAAATGACAGACTATTTAGGCCCAGTGAGTTCACCTTGGGGTCTGTGAACATGGCAGAATGCTACATGTGAGGCCAAAACAATTTCACAACCTACAGAGTCAAGGCTTTTCTTGCAGAAGAGAGAATACACCCACTTCTCTTGAGCCAGAGAGGACATACGAGCATTACAGACCACTCCAGAGCTTTCAGAAGCTGAGAAAGGAAAGGCCACTGACTGGGGACCTGGTCAGTGACCCAGGGGAGCCATCCTCACCCGCAGACACCAGGTTGCTATAGTTCTCCAGCATCACGTGCCAGTACAGGGCCTTCTGAACAGGGGCCAGGAGCTGCCACTCCTCCCATGTGAAGTCCACGGCCACATCAGCAAATGTGAGGGTTTCCTGTAATGAGAGGGGTGTAATGATGATGTCATCTTGATGATATGGAAGAAATGTTAAAGGTGTTCTGCTCATTTCCACTTTACAGGCTGCACTGAGATATCCAGTAGGGCTTTTATTTTAATGTATCATTAGAGAAGCAAATGCTGAATACAATATTTTCTAATTGCGTAGTCAGCCATCCATTCCTTTATCCAATTGGAACTTTCTATATAGTATGTAGAACTAAATCTTCTTGTTAAGCTAGAAACACTACAACCTCACATATATATACGCACATATATATATACGACACGAAAAGATATACAAATTTATACTTTATGGAATAATGAAAGTGATTTTTTACAGGCCTCTAAAAATCCATTAGGGAACAAAGGAAAGAATAAAACAAATCAAAAGTCACCTGGGCCTGGATCATTTTCTTCTGTTCGCTGAAAACACCTGGTACTGTTGATGTGTCTCGTGGATCTGCTCTCAATTTCTGCTCTGAAACTTGTCTTCAACCGAGCATATCCCAAGAAAATGCTGCTACCAAATCTGTAACTTCTTTCTCCTTCAACTGATTATTTTGCTCCTGGGAACTCAGGACCTTGGGTGGAGGAGAAAATTCAAGCTGAGGGTACGTTTCCACTGGGCTCGGATACTATTGCTGCTCCTGGGTGCTCACCTTAGCCCAAGACCCATTGCTGAGTGTCCCTTCGTTTGCTGGCCCAGAAGAGTTTATACCTCTGGCCAAGAAGTCTAAGCTTCTCACTGTGCTGGTGATATATTCTTTTATTCTGTGAACTTGAAGTGGTGTGACTATCAAAGGAGATGAGGGAATCGAGATCCATCCCAGTAGCAGGCCTCAGGGGCATGAGAATCACAAGTGGCTCTGTTATACAAAAGGGACCACGTGGCAGGAGAGGCGCTGAGCACTGTTTTCTTTAAATCGTGTGCACTCAGGGACCTTGTCAAATGTTCTTATACGCCCCGTGAGTACATGCACTCATTTTGAAAACCAATGCACTGGTCAAACCAGAAATGTATTCTTATAAGCAATAATGGTAATATCTTAGGAGGTTTCAAATACATGAAAATTAAAATACAAAATAATTATACATAATTAAAGTTGAAGTGCTCTAAAACTACCATATCGTCCAGAAGAAAGCACAAAAGTACAAATTAACAAGAATTTGACAAACAAAAATTATATGTGGTACATACTCTTCAGTGTCATAATGCACACTAACAACTGTCTTAAAGAACATAGATTGTGGTGCTATCAAAACAAAAACTCATATACAACAAGGTGTGATTCTGACACCAATTTGATACATAGTTCTTTTCTAACACATCACGAAGCAGGTCTATAACACAGGCTGGATGTCCTACACTTCAGCTCAATTCTGCCACTATGAACCTGAAGATAATATCAATTGCACGAGTTACAGATTCATCCTATGAGACTGGCCTCTACCCTCTGCTTCATGTGCAAACACAAATCCACGTTGTCACCTGTGCTTCTGAGCAACTGGCCACCGATCCCAGGTCCCAATGACCCCCTCCCTGGGCTGATTAATTTGTTAGAGCAGGGAATTCTCTGGTGGTCCAGTGGTTAGGACTCCATGCTTCTATTGCAGGGGGCATGAGTTTGATCCCTGGTCTTAGGACTATGATCCCACATGCTGTGTGGCACAGCCAAACACAAAACAACAAACAAAACCAAGACCAAAAACAAACAAAAATATGCTAGAACACCTAACAAAATGTAGAGAAATATTTTAGGTTCTATATTTATTTATAAAAAGATGTAACTCAGGAACAGATAGATGGAAGAGGGTCCCAAGACAGGGTATGTGTGGAAGGGTGAGGTGTGCCCCCTACAGGAGGGTCACTCTCCCTGCATCTCCACATGCTCAAGCCAGAAGCAACTTCACTCTGAAGAATATATCTAAGAAATAACATCCCTCCAAAAATCTGGGTTGAACCAGAGGACACTGTCATGAATTTCCATAGTAACATTATTCATAATAAACCAAAATGTAAACAACACACATTTCATAAATAGTCGGAAAATCATATATTCAAACAATAGAATAATATTGGAAAAGTACAGTCTTTGCTCAGCTTCAAGCTAAAAATGCCTTTTACACTTCTCAAAGACTATAAAACAAAAATAAAGAAGTATACATGAGAGAATGGTGCCATGAAAACCCCAAAATATTTACTATGTGGATATTTAATATTTTCCTGACCCTGTTACACAGGGGGGAAAAAAAGTACACCTATGTGCAAAAACATGAATGATTCTCACAAATATTGAACCTGACATTAAAAAAAAAAAGCATGATGTGGAGAAAACTCTAATTTGAAAAGATACAGGTATCCCAATGCTCACAGCAGAACTAACTTGTAATAGCCAAGACTCAAATGCAACCCGTATCCTTCAACAGATGAACAGATAAAGAAGACGTGCTGTATAAATATAAGCAGTTGAAATTTTAAAAAATAAATAAACTATAATGAGGAATGAATAATTATAACACCATAAAGAAAAATGCGAAAGAATAAGTTAACATTGAAAATCGGGCCAATACTTTTCAGCAATATCATTATCAACGTGAAATGATACTTATTTGAAAGAAAAAATGCTCCCCTAGAAACCCCAAAGGACATCTACATACATAGCTGGTTAGAAATGCCCAAGCTCATTTCTTAGTACTAATTGGGTCACTAGCAATGGGAACTTGAAATACACGATTGACTAAGACCAGCCAGGACTTCCCAATAAACTGGGATATGGGTGGCCTTTCCAGAGGTCACCTTGCCAGATAATTAAACAAAAAGAAGATTGTTAGCAGATAACAGAGAGTTCATGTATGTCAAGGAGGTAAGTAATGGTGCTCTTGCAACATACCAATATTAGGAGGTGAGTGCAGGTGTTGGCAAATATTTTCTGCAAAAAAGAACAGACAGATTTTCAAATTTGCAGGCCAGAATGTCTGTCACAACTATATTCTGCCTTTGCTGTGTGAAAGCGGCGCAGGCGGTACAAAACAGATCGGCATTGCTGGTTCAGCCTCTCGTCCTGTAGTCAGTGCCTCGATTAAAGCTAAACAAGGTCCTACAGTATAGCACAGGGAACTATATTCAATGTCCTGTCATAAATCATAATGGAAATTAATATCAAGGAGAATGTGTGTGTATATATATATATGTAACTGAATCACCTTGCTGTACAGTAGAAATTAACATACCATTGTAAATCAACTATACTTCAGCAAACTTAAAAAGAAACACACACACACAAAAGCTAAAATACAGATGGTTTGGAACTACTGCCCTGGGATGTACAGTCTTCCGTTGCACCAGCACAAACTGGAGCCTCAACGCAACTACCAACGCAACCATCTTTGGCGTCCAAATCTTCAGTCATCACACACCTCTCTGTACCAGACACTGACTACACTACACACTTTCTTATTAACCCAAACCCTGGGCCAGACACCCTCATGTTATGATCCAGTCCCCGCCACCACTGTAGCCCGAATTAAATCCCCAACCTGAATCCAACACTGCGATCGTTGTCAATGCCACTGAAGAGGAAAAGTTAAAACTTTACATAACCTCCTGCTTGTTCTGCCTCTGCTTGCTCCTTGCAAAGTCTGGATCACAGGTTACCTCGTCTCAGGAAGTGGGGACTTACAATACTAGGAACTGGAGCTTATCTCACTCACCCTTGTCCTGCTCTTTGCAATTACCCGGCCCCTGCAATCCTGCTTAATCATGCCTGTCCCTGTAAAGGTCAGGCATCCCCCTCCCCGTCTTGACCGCTGTTCCCGCGCGCGCGAAGTCCCTTAATTTAAACCACCCTATTAGCAGCTAATGTTGCCTACTATAGTCTGTCTATAAAAACTCTATAAACCCTTTGTTTATGGCTCAGAACTTGGAGTGTTAACTCCTCTGGGCCCACCTGCTTAATAAACCTGAGTTCTCCAACTCAGAGTGCGGTGCTTGGTTTCTCCATTACTGGTTTCTGCAACACATGTACACCTTGCAAGCCGAGTGATCTACAAAACCCCAAGGCCTGACAACTGGAAGTTTGATCTCTACACAATCTAATTACACTGATTCACAGGACACGCTCCCAATCCAAACCACAGACAAACTCCACGTCTGGTTCTCCACAAATCCGGTACCCACCTGGTTCCCCTTAAATATAACCACCTCGGCATCTCTACCCTCCCCCTCTGCCCTCTGGCAATAATCTCACGGGTCCAGACGGCACCAAGTCCATCTAGCACCCTGGACGAAACAATACCACCACTGTGATAACAACAAAAGCAACAACAAATTCCAGGGACAAAAATTGCACACTAACCTGATTTTCCTCAGACTGACCAACCGCCTAAACAGCATCGTGCTTCCGTGAACTGCTTTGACCTCCAGAACTGTCTACGGAAGCCGAAGTGGATCTGGAGTGTGCAGGAGCAGAGGACCCGACTTCCGGTACGTCCTAGAGAAGCAGTATGTCTGCGCCCAGCTCACAGCGGCCCGTGGGAGCAGCCATGTTGGCACACCTGACGTACACAACACCCAGGGATGCGTGTGTGCCCCAGAAGCTGGGGATGCCTGGAGGGTGAGAAGCCGCTGAACTTCTCTCATTTCCTGGCACTTCGATTATTGCAGAAAATAGGTACATTTTCAGTCTCAGGCTTCGCGAGACAAAACTGATGCTGACTAAGATGATTTCAAGCCTGCTAGGCAGGGAAGTAAAAGGCCACGGTGTATATTATCCACTTTGTATTTAAAAAAAAAAAAAAATCCGAACAGAAAGGTAAGAGTTAAATCGTCCAGTTGGCAGCGGAGATGCACTCCCAGAAAGGGAAAAAATACGTCTGGTAAACGGATACCACGGAAAGCTTCTAGAGGGAAAACAGTTTCCAGGAAGCTGGTTTTTTTAGAACAGAAAATGATTACCGGGAGCTGCACAGTATGGGGCTTGCCATTAACAGGGAAAAGAGCAGCAGGGACTACCCAAGTTGTGACTGGGGGTGGGGGCTGGGGAAAAGGCCCCCAGAAGTGACGCCATTAATGGTGTGGAGTTGATGGAAAAAGCTCGACTTGAATCCATCCCACTATAATGTAAGCGTGGTGATGGGGACAGTAACCCAAAATGTAGGGCAAAGAACGTCAAAATTAAGTGGGCCTCAGGCCGTTGTTAAAAATGAGGGGTCCTCATTTGTAGCCCCCAGAGGTTCTGGTTTAAGAGCTGGGGGGACATGGCTAGGATATTTGCATTAAGTTTCTCAGAGAATCTGAGGCAGGAAGGTTGTCAAATACAATCACTAGAAACAGTCCTGGAATATTTGCTCATTTCAGTTCAGTCGCTCAGTCGTGTCCGACTCTTTGCGACCCCATGAATCGCAGCACGCCAGGCCTCCCTGTCCATCACCAACTCCCTGAGTTCACTCAGATTCACGTCCATCGAGTCAGTGATGCCATCCAGCCATCTCATCCTCTGTCGTCCCCTTCTCCTGCCCCCAATCTCTCCCAGCATCAGAGTCTTTTCCAATGAGTCAGCTCTTAACATCAGGTGGCCAAAGTACTGGAGTTTCAGCTTTAGCATCATTCCTTCCTAAGAAATCCCAGGGCTGATCTCCTTTAGAATGGACTGGTTGGATCTCCTCGCAGTCCAAGGGACTCTCAAGAGTCTTCTCCAACACCACGGTTCAAAAGCATCATTCGGCGCTCAGCCTTCTTAACAGTCCAACTCTCACATCCATACATGACCACAGGAAAAACCATAGACTTGACTAGACGGACCTTAGTCGGCAAAGTAATGTCTCTGCTTTTGAATATGCTGTCTAGGTTGGTCATAACTTTTCTTCCAAGGACTAAGCGTCTTTTAATTTCATGGCTGCAGTCACCATCTGTGGTGAATTTGGAGCCCAAAAAATAAAGTCTGACACTGTTTCCACTGTTTCCCTATTTATTTCCCATGAAGTGATGGGACCGGATGTCATGATCTTCGTTTTCTGAATATTGAGCTTTAAGCCAACATTTTCACTCTCCTCTTTCACTTTCATCAGGAGGCTGTTTAGTTCCTCTTCACTTTCTGCCATAAGGGTGGTGTCATCTGCATATCTGAGGTTATTGATATTTCTCCTGGCAATCTTGATTCCAGCTTGTGTTTCTTCCAGTCCAGCGTTTCTCATGATGCACTCTGCATATAAGTTAAATAAGCAAGGTGACAATATACAACCTTGACGTACTCCTTTTCCTGTTTGGAACCAGTCTTGTTCCATGTCCAGTTCTAACTGTTACTTCCTGACCTGCATACAGATTCCTCAAGAGGCAGGTCAGGTGGTCTGGTACCCATCTCTTTCAGAATTTTCCACAGTTTATTGTGATCCACACAGTCAAAGGCTTTGGCACAGTCAATAAAGCAGAAATAGATGTTTTTCTGAAATTCTCTTGCTTTTTCCATGATCCAGATGTTGGCAATTTGATCTCTGGTTCCTCTGCCTTTTCTAAAACCAGCTTGAACATCTGGAAGTTCAGAGATCACGTATTGCTAAAGTCTGGCTTGGAGAATTTTCAGCATTACTTTACTAGCTTGTGAGATGAGTGCAATGGTGCTGTAGTTTGAGCATTCTTTGGCATTGCCTTTCTTTGGGATTGGAATGAAAATTGACTTTTTCCAGTCCTTTGGCCACTGCTGAGTTTTCCAGATTTGCTGGCATATTGAGTGCAGCACTTTCACAGCATCATCTTTCAGGATTTGAAATAGCCCAACTGGAATTCCATCACCTCCACTAGCTTTGTTCGTAGTGATGCTTTCTAAGGCCCACTTGAATTCACATTCCAGGATGTCTGGCTCTAGATGAGTGATCACACCATCGTGATTAGCCAGGTCGTGAAGATCTTTTTTGTACAGTTCTTCTGTGTATTCTTGCCACCTCTTCTTAATATCTTCTGCTGAAGAGATAACCCATGGCCAAAGTAAGAGAAACCCAAGTAATATGGTAGGTGTTACAAGAGGGCATCAGAGGGCAGACACACATACTCACAGAAAACTAGTCAATCTAATCACACTAGGACCACAGCCTTGTATAACTCAATGAAACTAAGCCATGCCCGAGGGGCAACCCAAGACGGGTGGGTCATGGTGGAGAGGTCTGACAGAATGTGATCCACTGGAGAAGGGAATGGCAAACCACTTCAGTATTCTTGCCTTGAGAACCCCATGAACAGTATGAAAAGGCAAAATGATAGGATACTGAAAGAGGAACTCCCTAGGTCAGTAGGTGCCCAACATGCTATTGGAGATCAGTGGAGAAATAACTCCAGAAAGAATGAAGGGATGGAGCCAAAGCAAAAACAATACCCAGCTGTGGACATGACTGGTGACAGAAGCACGGTCCAATGCTGTAAAGAGCAATATTGCATAGGAATATTCTCTAGTTACCTATATTATGATGCAGGACTCCCGTTAGTAGTTAAGTCTTAGTTCAAATTATATCCAGAAAACCTTGGGATGGGGAACCTCCCTATTATTACCAAAGTATCCATGCATGTGTGCTATCTCGCTTCAGTTGTGTCTGAGTCTGTGCCACCCCCGTGGACTGTAATGTAGCCCGCCAGGCTCCTCTGTTCATGGCATACTCCAGGCAAGAATACTGGAGTGGATTGCTGCATTCCTCCAAGGGAAATTCCCAATTCAGGGATTGAACCTGGGCCTCCTGCATAGCAGTAGATTTTTTACTGTCTGAGCCACCAGGGAATCCTTTGTTGTATACTTGAAACTAACACAGCATTGTAAATCAACCATATTCCAATAAAATTAAAATATTAAAAAGAAAATAGAATGGTATTAAGAAGTGGGGCATTTAAGAGGCAACTGGGTCCAAAAGATGCAGCCCTCATGATTGGGAATAGTGCCTTTATAGAAGAGAACCCACCCCCTCTTTGCCCCTTCCCCAACATGAGGATACAGTGGGATGACCATCTTCTATGAACCAGGAGCCCTCATTAGATACCAAGTCTGTCTCTGGCTGTAATACCCTGAATGTGCTGATCTCATTTGAGCTGAAAAGCTCAGAGGATCAGGCCTGCTTAGTACTTGGATGGGAGATACTAAATCTGCAGGCCCCTTAATCTGGGACTTTTTAGCTTCCAGAACTTGAGAAATGAATTTCTGTTTCTATAAGCTATGCAGGTGATGGTCTTCTCTTATGGTAACTGGAAGGGTCTAAGATCTATTTCATTTAGTGTATGTATTTACATCCTCTTACTATTAACAGATTAGCTGATGTGTTACTTAAAAATAATAGTTATCTCAGAGCTCTATCTGGGAGACCATAGGTTTTCTCATGGGCTTAATCACCACTGTATCCTCAGCTACTAGGACAGGACCCAATAAAAAGGGAAGTATTCAACAAATACTCAGTAAATGAATACAATGACCCAATCTAAGACTCAAGCAAACTGGCTCAATCTAAATCCTTCTGCATAATGTAAAATTTCTTAGAGTTTAAGGTAGACATCCCAGTTTTCAGTCAATCCTTCACCTTGCCCTGGAGAAACAGAACTGATATATATATATATATATATATATACACATGTCCCATAGCCCACCAAACCAGTATTAGCCCTGTTTGTTCACAGGAACCTTCCACATACAAATTGTATGCTTAAAAACTTCACCTACTTATTTCTTCCACTTAGTTGGATTCAGGCTTCCTTCCTTCATTCAACTGACACAACAGAGCAATTGATGTGTTTGTGTTTGGGTTAACATCAGATTGTGCCTCAGTATCAATGCATATATTTAACTGGATGAGCATATCATGGGTTCCTGGCCTCAGCATTTATACAGTTTCTCCCAGTATAAACTTTTCAGCCACCATCTGACCTAGAAATTTTTGCCTACACATAGTATGTCTCAAGTTTTTTTCCTAGGGGTTTTCTGTGACACAAAATAAAACGTAGTTGACCACCGAAGGCACAACCATGCTCACTGCACTCTTAAGGGTTCTGTCCTCTGCAGACCCTCTGTCATCTCCTGCGGGTGCACACCTGCCCACGGGTGGTCCCGTTATGATGACGTTCCTATTTGCTAGGAGTTCACTGATGTTGACTGATGGCTGAAGGGCCATGGAAGGCACATGCACAGCCACCAAGTTAACAAGGTTCTTCTTCTGCATGGCATCACTTGTCTGTGAGGCAGGATTCTCCCCCTTGATTGCATCTCCATGTTTCTCTCTTGTGTGTATTTTCTTATGTTTACCAAGGCAAGACATGTAGGCAAAGGCTTTCCCACACTCATTGCAGGTATACGGTCTCTCTCCCGTGTGAGTCCTTTGATGGACAATGAGCTTTTGCTTTGTAGCGAAGGCTTTCCCACAGTCACCGCATTCAAAGGGTTTCTCTCCTGTGTGAATTCTTTGATGTTTAATGAGACCTGACTTCTGGGAACAGGATTTTCCACACTCACTACACACGAAAGGAGTCTTTCCCGTGTGAAATCTCTGATGGGCGATGAGGCAGGTCTTCTGGATGAAGCCTTTTCCACATTCACTGCATGTGTAAGGTTTCTCACCTGTGTGAATTCGCTGATGTACAATGAGATTTCCCTTCTGGATGAAGCCCTTTCCACAGTCACTGCAGATATACCGTTTCTCTCCGGTGTGGGTTTTCTGATGTATATTGAGCCGTGATTTCTTGAGGAAGGCTTTGCCACAATCAGTACACTGGTAAGGTTTCTCTCCTGTGTGCGTTCTCTGATGTTCAGTGAGCATGAATTTTCTAGAGAATGCTTTGTCACAAAGATTACATCGATGGGGCTTCTCTCCTGTGTGAATTATCTGATGATCAGTGAGCCAAGACTTTTTGATGAAAGCTTTCCCACATTCATCACATACATGAGGCTTCTCTGTTTTTTTAGTTTTCTGATGCTCATTGAATGGGGATTTGGAGCTGATGAGTTTTTGGCTTTGGGGGAATTTAATTTTAGGATGAAACTGTTCACTGTCAGCATGGCGACAGGATTTCTCATCTCCAGTAAACTCACTGGAGCTCTTTATTTCATAGCTGAGGTTTTGAGAAAGTAAAGTTAAATTTGATTTCATACATTTACCATGTAAACCAAACACATCATGATGCTGCCTGAGCAGAAAATGAGTTATGCTCTGATGAAAAGCATTTTCTAGTGGGTTCTGTTCATGCCATGGTTCTAGTCTCTTCTCCATGCTCTCATTTTGTAAGTACTCCAGCAGGTGGTCATCAAATTTCCAGACTTCTAGGAAAGAGAAGAAAAATGAATTTCCTAAAAATACCTTATATGAGGAATCTTTCTGGGGATGTTTTTATAAGTGTAAATAAAATTCTATGTTTAATGTTCCCTGCACATTGGAATAGTGCCACAAACCAGTCAAAAGGAAAAAGTAGTTAGCATAAAACACAGGGTTGGATAATTCACAATGAAAAAATACAGATTTGAATACCTTCTAAACACTAGCCTTGCAGACATGCAGAGACTGTAAAATACAAGCAATATTCTGTGAGAAGGAGCCCAGAGGTTGCAGGGCACCTTATCCACATTGTGATATGGACTCATCCAGTCCACAGATCCTGACTGCTGATCATGGTGGACCAGGAGTGGTGCTAGTGTTGGGGAGTCACAGACACATTCCACAGGTGTACAGAGCCCATGCTGTAGCGGGGATAAAACCACTTCATGGGGCAAAGACAGAACACGAGGAAAACAGCTACAGGCTGTGAAAACTGGTGGGAAGGAGTGATGGAGAGGGAGAGAGGTGGAGGAAATCTGGATCAATTTGGAGGCAGACAGGCCTCCCTATGGATCCAGTGTTGCTGGCATGAGGGGAATGAAGAGAATGATACAGGGACTTCCCTAGCAATTTAGCCATTAAGCCTCTTTGCTTCCAGTACAGGAGGCTTAGGTTTAATCCCCAGTGTGTTAGTTGCTCAGCCGTGTTCAACTCTTTTGTGACCACATGGACTGGAGCCTGCCAGATTCCTCTGACCATGGAATTCTCTAAGCCAGAATTCTGGAATGGGTTGCCATTCCCTTCTCCAGGGCATCTTCCCAACCCAGGGATCAAACCCAGGTCTCCCACATTGCAGGCAGATTCTTTAGCATCTGAGTAAGATTCCACATGTCTTTTGGCAAAAACACTTTTTAAAAGAAGGGAAAAAAAGAAAGAAAGAAAATGACACAGCAGACAACTGCAAGCACATCTAAGTTACAATCTGCACCTCAGAGAGCTGCTCCCTTTCCTAAAAGAGGAGCCCTGGCTCACACTGGTCCATTATGCAACTTAATTTCATCACAGCACTTTTCAGCACCTAGACATATTATTTACTATAAATTTTGATTAAATTCATGTCTCATCCTCTTAGAACAAAAGCTCTCGGTCTGTTTTTTCAACTGCTGTGTTTGTGTATGTGTTAGTTGCTCAGTTGCATCCAACTCTTTGCAGTCTCAAGGACTGCAGCCCAGCAAGCTCCTCTGTCCACGGAATTTCCCAGTGGGTTGGAGTGGGTTGCCATTTCCTTCTCCAGGGGTCTTTCCAACCCAGGGCTTGAACCTGGGTCTACTGCCTTGCAGGAGAATTCTTTCCCATCTGAGTGGCTTAGACTGCTGTAACGTCCCAGTTTACACTTCACTATCAAAAAAGTTCATAGAGGAAGGAATCAAGGAAGCTAGCTATTCCATGTATGGAACAGACCGGGGGTTTAGGAAGATGAAAGTCTCTGTGTGAATAAGATGATCTGTCATGACGATCACAGAAAAGAGAACTGTTTTGTCCTGAAAGGGAATGTGGGTACCTGGTACTTAATGTTATCAGGATACCAGGGGAAAGAAATGAAAGCTTTCAGAAGTGAATGAGATGGTAAGGTCTACAACAAATGAGAAGAAACTTCAAAACCAGTAAATACACAAAGGAATTAACTGGAAGTAGGCAAGAATTATGATAAAGTTGAGGCTGGAACTAAGAATGCAGGATGTTAGAATAATTTTCTAGTTAAAAATTCATCCTGAACAGCTGAGTCCTTTACAGAGGAGAGCTCTGCAAGGGGGGACAGTGGAGGTAAAGTCTGACTAGCCAGGATGGAGGCTGCACAGGAGTAAGGGAGACGCTAACTTGTAGGGTTTCCTGGGAGGGAAGATAATCCACAACCAGGTAGTTACGAGGAACTAGGGAGAGCTGCCTTCGAGATGAGGAAATCGTACAGAACCAAGTCTGTGCTGGATCACACTGGGGAGGTAACAACTTGGGAGTTTTCTCCAGTCAGCCAAAGGAATTTGTTAGCTTATTAGAAAGAAGAAAACTTGGAAGGTCAAGAGATCATTGAGTAAGAGGGAAAGCAAAACACTAGTAAAACCTCAGAGCGGAGAGAAGGCCCAGTGAAGACCAGTTTACTTTGGGGCTGGCATCCAATGGGATGGTTGTGAGAAAGGAAATCAATATGAGCAGTGGAGCAGGAAGGGGCAGCAGACGGCAGCAGACAGAGAGGAATTAAAAGTTTTCTCTGTGGAGGGCTTCACTGGTAACTCCGTGGGAAAGAAACTGCCTGCCAATGCAGGAAACACAAGTTTGATCCCTGATCCGGGAAAACCCGACATGCTGGGGAGCAACAAAGCCCGTGGGCCACAACTATCGAGCCTGTCCTCTAGCACCTGGGAACTGCAACAACTGAAGCTCTTAGCTCTAGAGCCCATGCTCCACAGAGAAGCCACCGCAATGAGAAGCCTGTGCACCAAAACTAGCGAGCAGCGCCCCTTCACCGCAACTAGGGAAAGCCAGCATGCAGCAACGAAGGCCAAGCACAGCCAAAAACAAACATTTTTAGAAAAAGTCTTCTCTGTGGCGAGAGGTCCTGGAAGGGGGAATTTCATAGAAAATGAGGTGGAAGAGTATGGAGGAGGAAAAGATATGAAAATGGTAGGAAAAAGAACACTAGGCAAACAAAACTCAACATGACAGTAAAATAAAGAAACAGATCCCAGAAGACACAGCATGTTTCCTAAAAAGGGCTATATTCTTCTCTAAGCTCCTACAATACTTTGGCCACCTGATGCAAAGAACTGACTCATTTAAAAAGACCCTGATGCTGGGAAAGATTGAAAGCGGAAGCAGAAGGGGACAACAGAGGATGAGATGGCTGGATGGCATCACTGACTCAATGGACATGAGTTTGAGTGAACTCCGGGAGTTGGTGATGGAGAAGGAGGCCTGGCGTGCTGCCGTCCATGGGGTCGCAAAGAGTCGGACACGACTGAGCGACTGAACTGAACTGAAACTCCTACAAAGAAAAGTTCTCTGATGCCAGGAGAGAAATGCAGGGAGGCACTGTTCACCCATCCTCCAACCCCCTCGCAGCTGCGGCTCTTCTCTGACAGGGTCATTTCCACAGCCTGTCCCCCTGCTAGTCTCTCACTCACCTGAATGGGTTTGACAGTGGATTTCATCATCCATCATCCATGGTTCTCCTTGATCCAGTTTGGAGAGTACCTCTGGTGTGCTTGCTTGAAAACCTGTTCATGGGAAATGACAGACTATTTAGGCCCAGTGAGTTCGCCTTGGGGTCTGTGAAGACAGCAGAATGCTACATGTCACAACCTACAGAGTCAAGGCTTTTCTCACAGGAGAAGAGAGCATACACCCACTTCTCTTGAGCCAGAGAGGACACTGAGCATCACAGATGCTCCAGAGCTTTCAGAAGCTGAGAAAGGAAAGGCCACTGACTGGGGACCTGGTCAGTGACCCAGGGGAGCTGTCCTCACCCACAGACACCAGGTTGCTATAATTCTCCAGCATCACATCCCGATACAGGGCCTTCTGAACAGGGGCCAGGAGCTGCCACTCCTCCCATGTGAAGTCCACGGCCACATCAGCAAATGTGAAGGTTTCCTGTAATGAGAGGTGTGTAATGATGATGTCATCTTGATGATATGGAAGAAATGTTAAAGGTGTTCTGTTCCACTTTACAGGCTGCACTGAGACATCCAGTAGGGCTTTTATTTTAATGTATCATTAGAGAAGCAAATGCCTAATACAACATTCTCTAATTGCGTAGTCAGTCATCCATTCATTTATCCAATTGCAACTTTCTATAGTATGTAGAACTAAATCTTGGTAAGCTAGAAACACTACATTTGCACATATATATGTGTGTATATATATAACAGGAAAAGACATACAAATTTATACTTTATAGACTAACAAAAATGATTTTTTACAGGTTTCTACAAACCCACTGGGGAACAAAGGAAAGAATAAAACAAAAGTCCCAGAAAAATAAAGCCCCAGAAGTCACCTGGGCTTGGATCATTTTCTTCTGTTCTCTGAAAACACTGTTGATGTATCTCGTGGATCTGCTCTCAATTTCTGTTCTGAAACTTGTCTTCAACCAAGCATATCCCAAGAAAATGCTGCTACCAAATCCTATAACTTCTTCCTCCTTCGACTGATTCTTTTGCTCCTGGGGACTCAGGACCTTGGGTAGAGGAGAAAATTCAAGCTGAGGGTACATTTCCTCTGGGCCCAGAAGCTATTGCTACTCCTGGGTGCTCATCTTAACCCAATGCCCACAGCATTGCTGAGTGTCCCTTTACTGGTAGCCCCAGAAGATTTTATACTTCTGGCCAAAAAATCCTAAGCTTCTGACTGTGATGGAGGTAGTGTCCTTTGTTCCATGAATCTGAAGTGGGGTGACTGTCAAATGAGATGAGGAACAAGAGATTCACCCAGCAGCAGGCCTCAGGAGCAGGAGAATCGCAGGCACTTCAGTTATACAAAAGGGACCACATGTGAGGAGAGGTGCTGGGCGCTGATCCTTTAAACCATGTGTGGTCAGGGACTACTCAAAAATTTTTATACATCCCGTGACTACACACACTTCCTTTTGAAAACCACCATACTGCTCAAAGCAGAAACACTTTGTTATAAAAAATACTGGTAATATCTTAGAAGGTTTTAAAATACATAAGAAATTAAAATACAAAATAATCATATATAAATGAAGTTGAAGTGCTCTAAGACTACTGTGTTATCAGAAGAAAGTATAAAAGTACTAATTAACATAAGAATTTGACAAACAAAAATTATATGTCATATGTATTCTCCAGTGTCATAATGAACACTAATAACTCTCTTAAAACATGGTTTGTGGTGCCATCACAAGAGGGAAATGTAATAACAAGAAACTCATCCACAACAAGGTGCGATTCTGACATCAATTTGATACGTAGTTCTTTTTTTAACACATCAGGAAGCAATTCTACAACACCAGCTGATGTCCTACACTTCAACTCAATTCCGCCACTATGTACCTGGAGATAATATCATATTTCATGAGTTACAGGCTCAGTCCTATGAGACTGGCCTCTACCTTCTGCTTCAAGTGCAAACACAAGTCTAGGTTATCACCTGTGCTTCCAAGCAACTGGCCACAGAGCGCAGGATCCAATGACCCCCTCCTTGGGTTGATTCATTTGCTAGAGAAGGGAATTCTGTGGAGGTCCAGTGGCTAGGACTCTGTGCTTCTCCTGCAGGGGGCGTGGGTTCCATCCATGGTCAGGAAACTAAGATCCCACATGCTGTGTGGCACAGCCAAAAACAAAACAAAACCAAGACCAAAAACAAAACAAAGAAAAATATGCTAGAATGGCTCCCAGAACTCAGAGAAACATTTTAGGTATTATATTTACTTACAAAAAGATGTAACTCAGGAACAGGCAGATGGAAGAGGTGCCTGCCTAGGACAGGGCAAGTGTGGGAGGGTGAGGAGTGCCCCCTAAAGGAGGGTCACTCTCCCTGCATCTCCACATGTTCACCAAGCCAGAAGCAACTTCACTCTGAAGAATACATCTAAGAATACATCCCTCCAAAAATCTGGGGCATCCCTCCAAAAATATGGGTTAAACCAGAGGACACTGTCATGAATCTCCATAGTAACATTATTCATAATAAACCGAAATGCAAGCAACACAAATTTCACAAGTAGTCGGAAAATCATATATTCAGACAATAGAATGCTATGGAAAAACAACAGTCTTTGCTCAGCTTTCATGCTAAGAATGCCTTTTACGTCTTTCAAGGACAATAAACCAAAAATAAAGACTTATACATGAGAGAATGGTGGCATGCAAACTACAAAATATTTACTATGTGGATATTTATATATTTGCATAATCCTGTTACATGGCGGGGGTGGGGGGAGTACATCTATGTGCAAGAACATAAATGAGTCTCACAAATATTGAACCTGACATTAAAAAAAAAAGTACATGATGTGGAGAAAACTCTAATTTGAAAAGCTACAGGCATCCCGATGTTCATAGCAGAACTACTTACAATAGCCGAGACACAGATGCAACCCAAGGGTCCATCAATAGATGAACAGATAAGGAAGACGTGGTATAAAAAAATATACAGTTGAAAACAGGCAAAACTAAATAAACTATAATGATGAGGAATGAATAATTACAACACCATAAAGAAAACCTGAAAGAATAAGTTAACATTAGAAAACTGGGCCAAAATTTTTCATCAATATCATTATCAATATGAAAAAAGAGATCCCAGGCCTTACTTCTTTAAAAGAAAAAAATGCTTCTCTAGAAACCCCAAAGCACATTTCTACACACACAGCTGTTTAGAACCGCCCCATATGCATAAGCTCTTTTCTTAGTACTAACTCAATCACTCCCAATGGGAACTCAAACACTCCCATGGGAACCCATGATTGACTAAGGCCAGTCAGGACTTCCCAATAAACTGGGATATGGGTGACCTTGCCAGAAGGCACCTTGCCAGATAATTAAGCAAAATGAAGATTCTGTTAGCAAAGAACAAAGTTTTCACGTATGTCAGGGAGGTAAGTAACAGTGTCTGTTAGTTGCTCAGTCGTGTCCTACTTTTTGCATCCCATGGACTGCAGCCCGCCAGGCTCCTCTGTCCATGGAATTCTCCTGGCAAGAATACTGGAGCGGGTTGCCGTTTCCCTCTCCAAAGTAACAGTGCTGTTGCAACATATCGTTATTAGGAAGTGAGTGCAAGTGTTGACAAATATTTTCTGCAAAAAGTACACAGGGCTTTTCAAATTTGCAGGCCAAAATGTTTCTGTCACGATATACTCTATCTTTGCTGTGCAAAAGCCGCACAGACAATATAAGACAGATTGGCATTGCTGGCTCAGTCTCTCCTTCTATAGTCAACTTCTCAATTAAAAGCTAAACACCAGGATAACCAAGGTCCTACAGTATATCACAGGGAGCTATATTCAATGTCCTGTCATAAATCATAATGGAAAAGAATATTAAAGAGAATGTGTATATATATATATATATATATATATAACTGAATCACCTCGCTATACAGTAGAAATTCACAATGTTGTAAACCAATTATACTTCAATAAATTTTAAAAGAAAAACACACATACACAAAAAGATAAAATATAGATGGTTTGGAACTATTGCCCTGGGATGTACGGTCTTCTGTCGCTTCCTTATGAACCCGAAACCTGGTATAGACACCCTCATGTGACGACCCAGGCACACCCCGCCATCACTGAGCCCCGAATTAAATCCCCAATCTGAATCCGACACTGCGATCGTCGTCAATGCCACCTGTATACCCTGCAAGCGGAGTGATCCACAGAACCCCAAGCCTTGAAAACTGGAAGAAGAGCACTGATCTCTACAGAATCTAATCATACTGACCCCCAGGACACCCTCAAAGCAAACCACAGACAAACGCCGCGTCTGGTTCCCAAATCCAGTACCCACCTGGTTCCCCTTACATATAACCACCTCGGCACTTCTGCCGTATGCCTCTGCCCTCTGAAGATAATCCCAGGGGTCCAGACAGCACCAACTCCACGCATCACCTTGGGCGAAACAACACCACTACTGTGACGACAAAAAAAAAAGGAAGAAAATCCAGGGACAAAAATCACACACTAAACAGATTTTCCCGACACTGACTGGAACCTAAACGCCCTCCTACTTCGGCGAACTGCTTTGAAGTCTAGACCTGTCTACGGATGCCGAGGTGGATCTAGGCTGTTACTGGAGCCGACGAACCAACTTCCGTTACGTCCTAGACAGGCAATATGTCTGCGCCCAGATCACAACGGCCCCCAGGAGGGCGGCCATGTTGGCACACATGACGTACGGAAAGTCAGGGATGGATTTGGAGGCCAGGAGCTGGGATGGCTGGAGAGTGAGGAGCCACTGAAATACTCTCATTTCCTCACATTTCGACTCTTGCCGAAAATAGGTAAGTTTTCAGTCTCAAGCTTCGTGAGACAAAAATAATGCCGGCTAAGGTGATGCTAGAGGGATTGGGGGCAGGAGGAGAAGGGGACGACAGAGGATGAGATGGCTGGGTGGCATCACTGACTCGATGGACGTGAGTCTGAGTGAACTCTGGGAGTTGGTGATGGACAGGGAGGCCTGGCGTGCTGCGATTCATGGGCTCGCAAAGAGTCGGACACTACTGAGCGACTGAACTGAACTGAACTGAAGGTGCTTTCAGAAGGCTAGTCATGGAAGTAAATACGGCCTCGGCATATATTATCCGTATTTTGCATAAATTTTTGTATAAATTGTATAAATTTTTGTGTAAATTATATACAATGATATACAATATACAATTTTGTATAAATTATATACGTAAATTGTATAAATTTTTGTATTAATACGTATTTTTATACTTTGTATAAACATAAAAAATTCCAGAGAGGTAGGCGTTCACTGGTTGGCTTGGCAGTGAAGAACACCCTCCCGGAAAGGGAAAAGAAAATACACTGGGTAAACGGACTCCAAGGAGAGCTTCCGGAGGGAAAATAGCTTGCAAGAAGCTGATTTTAAGACGAGAAAAAAGATTTCCAGAAACTGCTGCAGTATGGGGCTGGCCATCAACGAGGGAAAAGAGCGGCAGGGGCTACCCACGTTGTGACTAGGGGTGGGGGCTCAGGAAAAGGCCACCAGAAGTGAGGCCATTAATGATGTGGAGTCAATGGGAAAAGCTCGACCTGAATCCATCCTGCCATAACGGAAGGGTGGTGATGAGGACAGTAACCCAAGATTTACAGCAAAGAACGTGAAAATTAGGTGTGCATCAGGCTGTTGTGAAACTAGGCCGTGGTTAAAAGAAACAGTCCTGGAATATTCTCTAGTTACCAATATTTTGATGGGGGACTTTCTTTAGTATTTCAGTGTTGGCTCAAATCTTATCCAGAAAAGCTTGGGGTGGAGAGCCTTCCCTATTATTACTAAAGCATGCATATGTGTGCTAAGTCACTTCAGTGGAGTCCCACTCCTTGCGATCCTATGGACTTTAGACCACCAGGCTCCTCTGTCCATGCAAGAATACTGGAGTGGGTTGCTTTGCTCTCCTCCAGTAGATTTTCCCCACCCAGGGATTTAACCGGAGTTTCCTGTCTCCTGCCTGAGAAGGCAATGGCAACCCACTCCAGTACTCTTGCCTGGAAAATCCCACGGACAGAGGAACCTGGTAGGCTGAAGTCCATGGGGTCGCTAAGAGTCAGACACGACTGAGCGACTTCACTTTCACTTTTCACTTTCATGCATTGGAGAAGGAAATGCCAACCCACTCCAGTGTTCTTGCTTGGAAAATACCAGGGACGGGGGAGCCTGGTAGGCTGCTGTCTATGGGGTCACACAGACTAGGACACGACTGAAGTGACTTAGCAGCAGCAGCAGCATGTCTCCTACATTGGCAGGTGGGTTCTTTACCACTAGCTCCACCTGGAGCTTCCCGGATAGCTCAGTTGGTTAAGCATCCACCTGCAATGCAAGAGACTCCGGTTCCATGCCTGGGTCGGGAATATCCCCTGGAGAAGGGATAGGCTACCCACTCCAGTATTCTCTAGCTTCCCTTGTGGCTCAGCTGGTAAAGAATCCTCCCACAATGTGGGAGACCTGGGTTTGATCCCTGGGTTGGGAAAATCCCCTGGAGAAGGGAAAGGCTACCCACTCCAGTAACATTGGACACGACTGAGTGACTTTCACTTTCTACCTGGGACACCCAATAAATTATTATTACTAGGCTTTTTCTTCAAAGGACTTATCACTTGGTGACATAGTATCTCTTGACTGTCTCTTCTTCACTGTTCTGTAAGATCCATAAGGGGTATTCCCTTGCCTGTGTTGGTCTCTGATGTATCTTCAGTGTGGAGTACCGTGTTTTGCACAGTGTTGCTTTAAAATATATCTGAAGGAGTGAATTGTCCAATAACCCAACATTTCAGATTGAATTCCAAGACAGCCGCAGCATGGCAAATTTCCATTTCCTTTCCTGTGAATAAGACCCAAATGTTTATAACTTGGATAGGTGGATAACTACAGGGTAGTTAGGAAATTAAGGGAAAGTAGGGCTTCCCTGGTCGCTCAGACAGTAAAGAATCTGCCTGCAATGTGGGAATCCTGGGTTCAATCCTGGGTCTGGAAAATCCCCTGGAAGAGGGCATGGCAACCAACTCCAGTATTCTTGCCTGGAGAATTCCACAGACAGAGGAGCCTGGCGGGCTATAGTCCATAGGATCACAAGGAATCGGACATTACTGAATCGACTTAGCATGCATGCGCTCAGGATAGTGAGAGGCCAACAGCCCCACTCTCAGAAGAGGGAGAAAGAAGAGAAAGCACATCTCAGTTCAGCAGGTGACAGTGAAGCTGGAATTTTTGAAATGCCAGCAGCTCTCAAGAGTTTTGAGATCTTTGCCCTTTAGACAAAGTTTTTTCATCACATCCTTTAAGAATGTCACCTCCCATCTCCTATATTTTCCTCCATTCTTAGACATGAAACCAGTCAATCCTAAAGGAAGTCAACCCTGAATATTCATTGGAAGGACTGACGCTGACCCTCCAATACTTTGGCCACCCAATGCAGAGAGACGACTCAATGGAAAAGACCCTGATGCTGGGAAAGGTTGAGGGTAAGAGAAGGGGGAGGCAGAGGATGAGATGGTTAGATAGCATCACGGACTCGACAGGAATTTGAGCAAACTCTGGGAGATAGTGAAGGTCGGGGAAGCCTGGCGTGCTACAATCCTTGGGGTCACAAAGAGTTGACATGACTCAGTGACTGAACAACTTGGAAAGTGCAATTCTTGTCCTTTCTATCTGAGGATCCTCTTTCATTTTGCTTTTCCCAGTTTATATTGAGTCTTTAATCACACACAATTTAGAAGACAGCTATGTTATTTAGAACTGTCTTCCAGTGGCTCACTGCCTTAAATGACAAAAAACTGATTAGTCCATTAGCTTGTTCATTCAAGTCCCAAATAAATAATTGGTTTTTATCTTTCTGCGCTGGGAAATATAACTTTCTAGGATGATGGAAATGATGACAGATTTCTCTCAGTATGTACTTTTCAGCCATATCACTCAGTCAGTTCAGTTGCTCAGTTGTGTCCAACTCTTTGCGACCCGTGGACTGCAGCACGCCAGGCTTCCCTGTCCATCACCAACTCCTGGAGCTTGCTCAAACTCATGTCCCTGAGTCAGTGATGCCATCCAACCATCTCATCTTCTGTTGTCCCCTTCTCCTCCTGCCTTCAATCTTTCCCAGCATCAGGGTCTTTTCTAATGAGTTAGCTCTTCAAATCAGAGGTGGTGACAGTATTGGAGTTTCAGCTTCAGCATCAAAGGACAATCAATCAAGTCCTTCCAATGAATATTCAGGATTCATTTCCTTTAGGATTGACTGGCTGGATCTCCTTGCAGTCCAAGGGACTCTCAAGAGTCTTCTCCAACACCACAGCATCAATTCTTTAGCACTCAGCCTTCTTTATGGTCCAACTCTCACATCCATACATGACTACGGGAAAAACCATAGCTTTGACTAGACAGATCTTTGTCAGCAAGGTAATGTCTCCGTTTTTTAATACACTGTCTAGGTTGGTCATAGGTTTTCTTCCAAGGAGCAAGTGTCTTTTAATTTCATGGCTGCAGTCACCATCTGCAATGATTCTGGAGCCCAAGAAAATAAAGTCTGTCACTGTTTCCGTTGTTTCCCCCACCTATTTGCCATGAAGTGATCAGACTGGATGCCATGATCTTAGTTTTCTGAATGTTAAGGTTTAAGCCAGCTTTTTCACTCTCCTCTTTCACACTCATCAAGAGGCTCTTTAGTTCCTCTTTGCTTTCTGCCATAAGGGCCATGTCATCTGCATATCTGAGGTTATTGATATTTCTTCCAGCAATCTTGACTCCAGCTTGTGCTTCATGCAGCCCAGCATTTCACATAATGTACTCTGCATATAAGTTAAATAAGCAGGGTGATAATGTAGGGAACAAGGTATAAAGAAGGTTGAGAAGTGCTTGCAAACGAGACTCTCAACCAGGGCTGAACATTCTTGCAAACGAGATGTTCAGCTAAGAATCCTGTTTGTTCCCATGGGAAAAGAACATTGCTTGCACACAAGGATGTTTCTCTGATTCCTCAAAAACAGACCCTGGGACAAAACGGATTCTAAGTTGATAAGGAAGTTCCCCAAAACAAAGTCTTAGCTGCAGTAAATAAGCCAAGGAAAAGGTTATCTCGCCCTGCGCCTGCGCACTGTATAGTCTCTGAATCGTAGTGCTTGGCAGCTTGCCCTGTAGGTGGTTGTGCAAGGGATATAAAATAAAGCAGCTGTAAGAAGCAAGTGTTAAAATATAAAGATTTAAACCACTCTGCAGTGTTGGTGTTTCATTCCGTCGCCGGCATGATAATATACAGTCTTGACTGTGTGGATCACAACAAATTGTAGAAAATTCTTGAAGAGATGGGAATACCAGACCACTTTACCTGCCTCCTGCAAAACCTGTAAGCAGGCCAAGAAGCAGCAGTTAGAACTGGACATGGAACAACAGACTGGTTCAAAATTGGGGAAAGAATATGTCAAGCCTCTGTATTGGGAAAGATTGAAGGCAGGAGAAGGGGTAGACAGAGGACAAGATGGTTGGATGGCATCACTGACTCCTGAGCAAGCTCCAGGAGATGGTAAAGGGCAGGGAAGCCTGGCATGCTGAGTCACTGAACAACAATATATTGGAACATCTGATGTATAGAAGGCCAAGGGGATGGGTTTGGGGACCAGGAACCAGGGATGAATGGGATGGTGACAAGCCAGTGCAGTTGTCTCATTTGCTGGCACTTAAGCTGTTCAGAAAATTAGTAGATTTTCGGGGACTCAGGTTTGCAAAGCAAATAAGGAGCTACCTAAACGGTTCAACAGACTAGGCAGAAAAGTAATAGTGCCATGGCCTTTATTTTACACTTTGTAATTTAAAAGGAGACCCAAGTTCAAGCCCTGAATTGGGAAAATCCCCTGGAAAAGGGAATGGGTGCTTGGAAAGATTGAGGGCAGGAGGAGAAGGGGACGACAGAGGATAAGTTGGCTGGATGGCATCACCGACTCGATAGACGTGGGTTTGGGTGGACTCTGGGAGTTGGTGATGGACAGGGAGGCCTGGTGTGCTACAGTTCATGGGGTCGCAAAGAGCTGGACACAACTGAATGACTGAACTGAACTGAACCCACCTGAGTATTCTTGCCTGGAGAACTCCATGGACAGAGGAGCCTGGTGGGCTACAGTCCATGTGGAAAAGACTCGTCAGAGCCCCTTGGATAGCAAAGAGATCAAACCAGTCAATCCTAAAGGAAATCAACCCTGAATATTCACTGGAAGGACTGATGTTGAAGCTGAAGCTCCAATACTTTGGCCACCTGAGGCAAAGAGCTGACTCATTGGAAAAGACCCTGATGTTGAGGAAGATTGAAGGCAAAAGAAGAGGGCAGCAGAGGATGAGATAGGTAGATAGTATCACTGATGCAAGGGACATGAATTTGAGCAAACTCTGGGAGACAGTAAAGGACAGAGAAGCCTGGCATGCTGCCCTCTATGGGGTCACAAGAATCAGACACGACTTATCAACTGAACAACAATTAAAGAGGAGGGGGATGAGTTTCAACAGGGACTAAGACTTCTGGTGTTGGTACCCCAACAGAGAACGAACTCCTGGAAAGTTAAGTTGCTAAGTCCATGGACTGTGGCCCACCAGGCTCCTCTGTCCATGGGATTCTCCAGGCAAGAATAGTGGAGTGGGTTGCCATTTCCTTCTCCACTCCTGGAAAGAGAATTGGCAATACATCTAGTAAACAGACATCCCCAAAAAGCTTTGTAGGAAAATTTCTCTCAGGAAGTATCTTTTAGGTCAGAATAAGATTTCGAGGAAGTGACACAGTGTGGAATAAGTCATCATGTTTCAAAAGAAAAGAGCAGCTGGTATGAAGCTTAATTTTTTTTAAATATAAATTTATTTATTTTAATTGGAAGCTAATTACTTTACAATATTATATTGGTTTTGTCATACATCAACATGAATCCGCCACGGGTGTACACATGTTCCCCATCCTGAACCCCCCTCCCATCTCCCTCCCCATACCATCCCTCTGGGTCATCCCAGTGCACCAGCCCCAAGCATCCTGTGTCATGCATTGAACCTGGACTGGCGATTTGTTTCATATATGATATTATACATATTTCAATGCCATTCTCCCAAATCATCCCACCCTCGCCCTCCCCCGCAGAGTCCAAAAGACTGTTCTGTACATCTGTGTCTCTCTTGCTGTCTCAAATACAGGGTTATTGTTACCATCTTTCTAAATTCCATATATATGCGTTAGTGTACTGTATTGGTGTTTTTCTTTCTGGCTTACTTCACTCTGTATAATAGGCTCCAGTTTTATCTACCTCATTAGAAGTGATTCAAATGTATTCTTTTTAATGGCTGAGTAATACTCCATTGTGCATATGTACCACAGCTTTCTTATCCATTCGTCTGCTGACGGACATCTAGGTTGCTTCCATGTCCTGGCTATTATAAACAGTGCTGCGATGAACACTGGGGTACACGTGTCTCTTTCAATTCTGATTTCCTTGGTGTGTATGTCTAGCAGTGGGATTGCTGGGTCGTATGGCAGTTCTATTTCAAGTTTTTTAAGCAATCTCCACACTGTTCTCCATAGTGGCTGTATTAGTTTGCATTCCCACCAACAGTGCAAGAGGGTTCCCTTTTCTCCACACCCTCTCCAGCATTTACTGCTTGTAGACTTTTGGATAGCAGCCATTCTGACTGGCATGAAATGGTACCTCATTGTGGTTTTGATTTGCATTTCTCTGATAATGAGTGACGTTGAGCATCTTTTCATGTGTTTGTTAGCCATCTGTGTGTCTTTTTTTTTTTTTTTTCCTTATGGATCATGTTCCTTCTTATCTGTATCAAAACTCATACTGAACAATGAGTTGTGGGTTGCAAAAGAGGATTTACTTTCGCACTTGTTTGTTAAGTCTTTGTCCACAAATTAAACAAAAACAAACACAAGTGCTACTGTAAAATACATTATATACAGTGGTGATGAAAATGATATTTGAAATACAGGTAATTAGGAAGGGAAAATTAAGTTATTACAGTACTCAGCATTTCACACTAAACTCGTCTAAGTCAAACAAAAACAGGAAGTTGTAGGTCCCCTAAGGTGAAAAAAAAATTTGTTTATGCAAACTTTTCAAGATTACAATCTGTTATTTGATTCAGTGCTCAAATGGTACCTTTAAGTTCTCTTACCTAGAAATAAACCATCATAGGCAAAAACAGTAGGACTTTTGTTTATTATTTGTAAAGTCAATCTCTGCAGTAACAGCTTCAATTTTTTCTACATAATTTTTCTTATAATTACTACTTCAAGAGTTTCACAAATCTGTTTAAGTATTCTTTATTTTCTTACAGGGTTGTTTTTTTCCAAGGCTGGCCTATATAGACACTTATCTTCGCTTTAATTCTGTTTACCTTGTCTGGTATTTATAATCCTATCTCTCTTCAGGCCATTTTGTCCTCTGTCCAGTGTTTAGATTTTGATGTTCTCTTTTTAAGCAAAGCAGTTTCTTCAGTATATTCCTCTTGATCTGAATATACATTCTTCTTCTTTGGAAATTCAGAACTTATTATGAAATAACTATTCTCTACCAACTTAATATCACATTCATCATGTTCAAGGTTTGCTGCAACCTCCTCCTCTGCTGCTGGCTCTTCAATAGGAGAGAGAGATCCATCGTCATCCAAGTATCTGTATCTTCGACTATCAAGGTCTTCTTTTTCTAAATCTTCAGCAACATTCATCTGTTTCAAGGATTCCTTGAGGTAGTATTCATACTTCAGTTTTTCAAGGTAATTAAAAAATCCTCTTGCCACTGCTTGCTCAAAGGTTAAAATTTTTCTCCAAGGTAATGGTTTTCTTCCATTTTCTGATTCTAAAAATGGGAAACCAGGTCTTTTGTCTTTAAATTGTTTCTCAGTAATTTGTGAGTATCTAGTGGTTCTCCTTCCTTTTGGTCTTCCCACTGATCTTCCTGTTGGCTTGTATTTCTTTTTACATTTACGTTTCTTATTTTTGAACCTTTCAAAAATAGCCTTTAAAGTCAGTGGTCTTGGCTCTATAGATGAGTCACTAGATGACTCTGTTGCCTGAGTACTTTTGGGTATGTGAACGAACTTTCTAATAGTGTTTCTTTGCCTCCGTTTAGGTGGGACAGGAACACACTGAGTTTTAAACAAGCTGCTACCAGAGGAAGAGTTGTCACTTTGATTCTCAGTTTCCACAGCTGAATCAGATGCCGTTGTATAGTTAAGAGAATCCATTCTTGATCCAAGTCCCTCTCAAATTATCTTTTGCTTTCAATAGATTTCTGACCATGTAAAATCTGGTAAATGTGGTGTAGTTTCCTGCGCCGGCTCGGCACGGGCCTCTGGTGCGGACAGCAACCTACCTGACCATAGCACTCCCTCTGTGTGTCTTCTTTGGAGAAATCTGTTTAGTTCTTTGGCTTATTTCTTGATTGGGTCATTTATATTTCTGGAATTGAGCTGCAGGAGTTGCTTGTATATTTTTGAGATTAATCCTTTGTCAGTTGCTTCATTTGCTATTATTTTCTCCCATTCAGAAGGCTGTCTTTTCACCTTGCTTATAGTTTCCTTTGTTGTGCAGAAGCTTTTAAGTTTTATTAGATCCCATTTGTTTATTTTTGCTTTTATTTCCAATATTCTGGGAGGTGGGTCATAGAGGATCCTGCTGTGCTTTATGTCAGAGAGTGTTTTGCCTATGTTCTCCTCTAGGAGTTTTATAGTTTCTGGTCTTTATGTTTAGATCTTTAATCCATCTTGAGTTTATTTTTGTGTATGGTGTTAGAAAGTGTTCTAGTTTCATTCTTTAACAAGTGGTTGACCAGTTTTCCCAGCACCGCTTGTTAAAGAGATTGTCTTTTCTCCATTGTATATTCTTGCCTCCTTTTTCAAAGATAAGGTGTCCATAAGTGCATTGGTTTATCTCTGGGCTTTCTATTTTGTTCCATTGATCTATATTTCTGTCCTTGTGCCAGTACCATACTGTCTTGCTGACTGTGGCTTGGTAGTAGAGCCTGAAGTCAGGCAGGTTGATTCCTCCAGTTCCATTCTTCTTTCTCAAAATTGCTTTAGCTACTCGAGGTTTTTTGTATTTCCATACAAATTGTGAAATTGTTTGTTCTAGCTCTGTGAAAAATACCATTGGTAGCTTGATACGGATTGCATTGAATCTATAGATTGCTTTGGGTAGTATACTCATTTTCACTATATTGATTCTTCCAATCCATTAACACGGACGGTATATTTCTTGATCTATTAATGTCCTCTTTGATTTCTTTCTCCAGTGTTTTATAGTTTTCTATATATAGATATTTTGTTTCTTTAGGTAGATATATTCCTAAGTATTTTATTCTTTTCATTGCAATGGTGAATGGAATTGTTTCCTTAATTTCTCTTTCTATTTTCTCATTATTAGTGTATAGGAATGCAAGAGATTTCTGTGTGTTGATTTTATATCCCGCAACTTTACTATATTCATTGATTAGTTCTTGTAATTTTCTGGTGGAGTCTTTAGGGTTTTCTACGTAGAGGATCATGTCTTCTGCAAACAGTGAGAGTTTTACTTCTTCTTTTCCAATTTGGATTCCTTTTATTTCTTTTTCTGCTCTGATTGCTGTGGCCAAAACTTCCAAAACTATGTTGAATAGTAGTGGGGAAAGTGGGTACTCTTGTCTTGTTCCTGGCTTTGGGGGAAATGCTTTCAATTTTTCACCATTGAGGATAATGTTTGCTGTGGGTTTGTCATATATAGCTTTTATTATGTTGAGGTATGTTCCTTCTATTCCTGCTTTCTGGAGAGTTTTTATCATAAATGGATGTTGAATTTTACTAAAGGCTTTCTCTGCATCTATTGAGATAATCATATGGCTTTTATTTTTCAATTAGTTAATGTGGTATATTACATTGATTGATTTGCAGATATTGAAGAATCTTTGCATCCCTGGAATAAAGCCCACTTGGTCATGATGTATGATCTTTTTAATGTGTTGTTGGATTCTGATTGCTAGAATTTTGTTAAGGATTTTTGCATCTATGTTCATCAGTAATATTGGCCTGTAGTTTTCTTTTTTTGTGGCATCTTTGTCAGGTTTTGGTATTAGGGTGATGGTGGCCTCATAGAATGAGTTTGGAATTTTACCTTCCTCTGCAATTTTCTGGAAGAGTTTGAGTAGGATAGGTGTTAGCTCTTCTCTAAATTTTTGGTACAATTCAGCTGTGAAGCTGTCTAGACATGGGCTTTTGTTTGCTGGAAGATTTCTGATTACAGTTTCAATTTCCGTGCTTGTGATGGGTCTGTTAAGATTTTCTGTTTCTTCCTGGTTCAGTTTTGGAAAGTTATACTTTTCTAAGAATTTGTCCATTTCTTCCAAGTTGTCCATTTTATTGGCATATAATTGCTGATAGTAGTCTCTTATGATCCTTTGTATTTCTGTGTTGTCTGTTGTGATCTCTCCATTTTCATTTCTAATTTTATTGATTTGATTTTTCTCCTTTTGTTTCTTGATAAGTCTGGCTAATGGTTTGTCAATTTTATTTATCTTCTCAAAGAACCAGCTTTTGGCTTTGTTGATTTTTGCTATGGTCTCTTTTGTTTCTTTTGCATTTATTTCTGCCCTAATTTTTAAGGTTTCTTTCCTTCTACCAACACTGGGGTTCTTCATTTCTTCCTTTTCTAGTTGCTTTAGGTATAGAGTTAGGTTATTTATTTGACTTTTTTCTTGTTTCTTGAGGTATGCCTGTATTGCTATGAACCTTCCCCTTATCAATGCTTTTAAAGTGTCCCACAGGTTTTGGGTTGTTGTGTTTTCATTTTCATTCATTTCTATGCATATTTTGATTTCTTTTTTGATTTTGTCTGTGATTTGTTGGTTATTCAGCAGCGTGTTGTTCAGCCTCCATGTGTTGGAATTTTTAATAGTTTTTCTCCTATAATTGAGATCTAATCTTACTGCATTGTGGTCAGAAAAGATGCTTGGAATGATTTCTTTTTTTTTTTTTTTTAATTTACCAAGGCTGGATTTATGGCCCAGATGTGATCTGTCCTGGAGAAGGTTCCATGTGCGCTTGAGAAAAAGGTGAAATTCATTGTTTTGGGGTGAAATGTCCTATAGATATCAATTAGATCTAACTGGTCTATTGTATTGTTTAAAGTTTATGTTTCCTTGTTAATTTTCTGTTTAGTTGATCTATCCATAGGTGTGAGTGGGGTATTAAAGTCTCCCACTATTATTGTGTTATTGTTAATTTCCCCTTTCATACTTGTTAGCATTTGTCTTACATATTGCGGTGCTCCTATGTTGGGTGCATATATATTTATAATTGTTATATCTTCTTGGATTGATCCTTTGATCATTATGTAGTGGCCTTCTTTGTCTCTTTTCACAGCCTTTGTTTTAAAGTCTATTTTATCTGATATAAGTATCGCTACTCCTGCTTTCTTTTGGTCTCTATTTGCGTGGAATATCTTTTTCCACCCCTTCACTTTCAGTCTGTATGTGTCCCTTGTTTTTAGCTGGGTCTCTTGTAGACAACATATATAGGGGTCTTATTTTTGTATCCATTCAGCCAGGCTTTGTCTTTTGGTTGGGGCATTCAAACCGTTTATGTTTGAGGTAATTATTGGTAAGTATGATCCCGTTGCCATTTACTTTATTGTTTTCCGTTCGAGCTTATACACCCTTTTTGTGTTTCCTGTCTAGAGAAGATCCTTTAGCATTTGTTGGAGAGCTCATTTGATGGTGCTGAATTCTCTCAGCTTTTGCTTGTCTGTAAAGCTTTTGATTTCTCCTGCATATTTGAATCAGATCCTTGCTGGGTACAGTAATCTGGGCCATAGGTTATTTTCTTTCATCACTTTAAGTATGTCCTGCCATTCCCTCCTGGCCTGAAGAGGTTCTATTGAAAGATCAGCTATTATCCTTATGGGAATCCCCTTGTGTGTTATTTGTTGGTTTTCCCTTGCTGCTTTTAATATTTGTTCTTTGTGTTTGATCATTGTTAATTTGATTAATATGTGTCTTTGGGTGTTTTGCCTTGGGTTTATCCTGTTTGGGACTCTCTGGATTTCTTGGACTTGGGTGATTATTTCCTTCCCCATTTTAGGGAAGTTTTCAACTATTATCCCCTCAAGTATTTTCTCATGGTCTTTCTTTTTGTCTTCTTCTTCTGGGACTCCTGTGATTGAATGTTGGGGCATTTAACATTGTCCCAGAGGTCTCTGAGGTTGCCATCTTAGGACCACCCCTCCGAAGCTTAAATTTTGATTGGGAAAGGCCACTAAAAATTAGACCAGTGAAGGTCTGGAGACAATGAGAATGGCACAACCAGAATTGAGAGTTCAAAACTATTAAGGTCAATAGCTATTTGGCCAAGACATTAAGATAATTCCATGGGCTTAGTCTTTTCAACAAAAGATGCTGGTATATTTATATAATTATCTGCAGAAAAATAACTTCAGACCCTTAACCCTAATGATACACAAAATTTAACTCAAAATAGATCTCAGTCCTAAATATAAGAAGTAAAAGCATAAACTTAAAGAAGCACACAGGAGACAAACTTCATGAACCTAAGGGAGCCAAAGGGTTCTGCAGCAAGACAAAAAAGGCTGAGCCATAAAGTAAATGAGTGGAGCTAGAGATTGGGAGAAAATATTTACACATTTAACATCTGACAAAAGATATTCAGAATATATAACGAGTACTCAAAATTCATCAAGTCAAGTATCGAATTATTTTGGGGGGTTATGAAAATTTCTACATATTAGATCATGGTGATGGATGCACAATCCTATTGTTAAATGTTAAATATTAACACAAGTGTTAATGTTGTGTTAAATGTCATTAACCTATTGTTAAATGTTAATACAAATGTTAATGTTGTGTTAAATTGTAACACAACTTATTAAATGTTATTTAATTATACTACTGACAAATGTTACATATAAATTATACCCATAAAACTGTTAAAAATCAATTGCTGTTCTGTACTACAAAATTTATAAGATATGGACATTTTAAAATACACCAGCTATAACTGCAAAATTATAAGGCTGTTTAGGATTTTAAAAATTGGAGCTATCTGGGATATATAAGAAAAATTGTACAACAAATCTTGAAGTGATAATGTAAGAATGTGGATAATGAGAGGGTCATAATATAAACTGAACATAACTGAATGCCTTATGTTTTTCAAGTATAACCCTATTTAATGCACATCTTTTATATATGGCTCAAATTACTACCCTACTAGTTCACCCATCATATTATTACAGACACATAATATAAATTATAGATATACAAGAACATTTTATAATATGGAAATACATTTATAATGAGAAATTAAATGATGAAACTAGATCAAACCTATTTTTTACAGCTTTGAGATATAATTGATATAATTTATACCTATTTTAGCTATGACAAACCTAGACATTGTTTTGAAAAGCAGTGACATTACTCTGCTGACAAAGGTCCGTATAGTCAAGGCTATGGTCTTCCCAGTGGTCACATATGGATGTGAGAGCTTGTCCATAGAGAAGGCAGATCACCAAAAATTTGATGGCTTCGAACTATGGTGCTAGAGAAGACTCCTGGAAGTCCCTTCGACTGCAAGGAGAACAAACCAGTCAATATTAAGGGAAATTCAACCCTGAATACACTTTGGAAGGACTGATGCTGATGCTGAAGCTGAAGCTCCAGTATTTTGGTCATCTGATGTGAACAGCAGACTCACTGGAAAAGTCCCTGATGCTGGGAAATATTGAGGACAGGAGAAGAGAGCGCCAGAGGATGAGATGGCTGGATGGCATCACCGATGCAATGGACGTGAACTGGGGCAAACTCTGGGAGATGGTGAAAGATAGGGAGGCCTGATGTGATACAGACCATGGGGTCGCAAAGAGTCAGACATGACTGGGCAACTGAACAACAACCACAAATACCTATTTTAAATTTTTATTTGGAGAAAACTTCAGATTTACACAAAAGTCACAAAGTACTACAAAGACTGCATATATACCTTCATTTGACTTCCTCTCATGTGAATATTTTATATAACCTTGGTGTGTGTGTGCTCAGTTGCATCTGACTCTTCATGACCCTATGAACTGTATCCTGCTAGGCTCCTCTGTCCATGGGATTCTCCAGGCAAGAATACTGGGGTGGGTTGTCATGCCCTCCTCCAGGGGATCTTCCTGACCCAGGGATCAGACTCAAGCCTCCTGCATCTTTTGCACTGCAGACAGATTCTTTACCCAGTGAGCCACCTAGGTAGCCCCTATGTAACCATCATACGTTTGTCAAATTGAGATAGTAACATTGCTATGACACTCAACTAAATTAGTTTCTATTTGGATTTCACAAGTTTTTCCACTACTGTCCTCTTTCTGTTTCAGGATTCAACCCAGGGAATACTGCCTTTAAACATCATGTTTTCCTGAATTCCCTTGTTCTGTGACCATTTCTCACCCTTTTCTCTTTTTCCTGTCTTCATTTTGAGGAGTACTGATCAGGTATTTGGGATATTGAGCTTCTTTTAGGTCAGTCTGTTTTCCTCATTAAACAAGGGTTATCCATATTGGAAAAGACACTTCTGAATCGAACTCCCTTTCTAATAACATCATGTCTAGGGGTATAGGCTATTAAAGGGACAACAATGGTAATATTTGCCAGATTTTTCTACTGAAAATAGCAAAAAAATTGACCAAAAAGAACCAACATATAGAGCTCACATCAACAGATTTCCAGATTTATAAACCTTCAGCAGTATTGGTGAAAGGATAAAACAGAACAAAGGAATACAATAGAGATCCCAAGAAGACCCACATAAGTCAATTACACTCAAGTGTTTCAGAGAGGTAAAAAGTTTATTCAAAATGAAGAAAGATAGACTTTTCAGCAAACAACTTAGAGGTTCATAGCCCCCCCCAAAAAAAACAATTCCAGTGGCGGGGCCGGGGCGGAGTAGGGGGGTAGGCAATGCGGGGGCAGGGACTCTCAAATGAATCTCAACACATTCATCCCATAAGCCTTATACTGATAAAGAACTGATATCCAGAACAGAGTTCTTAAAAGTCAGTTAAGAGCCTGCTGAGCAGTGGGCTGATTTCCTTTAGGATTCACTGGTTTGATCTCCTTGCTGTCCAAGAACAGGAGCTGGATATTAAATTGCTAACCTAGGGGAGAAACCGTGCTCATTAGTTTCACACCTTCCATCCAGTTTTCAGTTACTGAGTCTTGCAGAGCTTAACACATGTACCCTAAACCCTGGCCAACAGAACCACTGATCATTAAACACTTCAGCTTAAGCCTTAATCAAAGGCCCATTACTAACACCCAGATTCCTCAGTGACTCAACCCAAAGGAAACCCCCGATATGGACACTGACACGCATTCCCTCTTCACTGACCCTCCACAGACCCCCTCACTGGGGATTCTTACCCAGAATCAGGCTCACCAGCCTGAGCCCCCAAAGAGTCGTTCCGTAGCTACCAAAGCCTGAACCTGGTCCAAAACCAGTTCTGCTTCTAATGTGTTCTCCCCAGAGTGCATCTGTGGCTGTTGCTAGGGACTTGGAGGGCCTGGGAGGAGGCATATCTGCTGAGGGCTCTGGGTTAGTTTCCTGAGTTCTGGCCTCACACAGGTTCTATGACATCATATGGCTCCGTGACCTCAGAGAGGTTCTGGCCTTTAGGATGGGAATGGCTTCAACAGCTGTTATCACTTTGCTGGGTGGGAAGACATGGAAATATCATATGGGTACCCCAGTCACAGGCACCTTAAATCTTCTGAGGCCGGCACCTTGCCAAGGCCAATGGGGTATGAGATGCGTTCTAGTCATCAGTTTGGGTAAAACGGGCAAGTTGATGGTGCCCTTGAGCCCTTAGGCAGTAACACCTTGAGTGCGGCCAGTTTACCTGAAGTCTGATATTCTTGTGGAAGGAAAAATTGTGCAGAGAGCTTCTGGTTGGATCAAAGGTTGAATCTACTTGAGGTCTATGTTGGAAAAAATCTATGCTTGTATTTCTTTTTCTCACACTACTGCCACAATTGCAACACGTGTGACATGTCTGTCATCTCCTCTATACCAATTGAGTCCTTAAGTCTGAGAGGGTAACAGGCAGGAAGGCCAGGGGTCTCCAAATGGAGGAAATAGCCTGCAAGTGTCAGACATTTTTATCTCTCTTAAGCGGCAGGAGGAAATGAACTAGCAATATTTTTTCCCTCTCTATACAAATTTAAAAGGAGATTTCTCTTAAAATACTATGTTGCCATGACACCTGGTTTCACCTGAAGTTAACTATTCTCAAACCTAGAGATAACCAATGCCTTTTCTTATGGAAATGTTTATCTTAAGCTATGCTAATATACTATGCTTTTACCCCAAACTCTGTCTTCAAATTGGTTCTGCCTTTTGGCTCAGAAACTACTTGACAAACCAGTATGTTATACTCAGATATTGTTCCTGCAATCTATGTAAATGAAATTATTTGTATGGTGATCTGCCCTTTTTCAAGATTCAAGTTAATCATTTTATGGTCCAGGATGAACTATTTGGTGCCAAGATTATCCCAAAATGCATCTTATGGGTGAGGGGCCTGGTGCCATTCCTTTCTTTCATTAACAAACTGCTAGTGACTATATAACATCCAGCTGAAGACAAGCAGGGGGGGTACTCTTTCTGCCCCTTTCTGATGCCTATGTCAGAAGCTTTCTCTATCTCCTTTATACTTTAATAAAACTTTATTACACAGGAGCTCTGAGCGATCAAGCCTCGTCTCTGGCCCCGGATTGAATTCTTCTCCTCGGGGGGCCAAGAATCCCAGCGTCGTGATTCAACAACCTTTCAAGTCTGACTCAGTTATAACCCTGTCTATGCAGAGATATTGCCAGACCCCAGAAGTAAAGGGCTCGGTCCTAAATGCTGCTGCCCCAGTACAGATGCCAGTTCTAAGTAGCAGGTCCCCAAGTTACCTACAGCTTGTCTGACTTGGCTACAAATCCTTGCCTGGAGAGTCTCACAGACAGCCTGTCAGTGGGGTCCACGAACTTTGCAACACTCCAGGGGGTTGCAAAGAGTCAGACATGACTGAAGTGACTTAGCACGGCACAGCTTGCTGAAAAGCTCACAGAACTCAGTTTATTAAAGGAAACGATAAAGGACAAAGATGAATGACCAAATGAAGAGAAAAACAGGACCGGGAGGGTCTCGAGCACAGAAGCTTCTGCTCCTACGCTGTGGTGTGTTCCTCTCCCCAGGCCTGTATGTGTTCATCCATCTAGAAGCTCTCCAAAGCACACACTATTGGGACTTTACGGAGGCTTCCTTACATAGGCATGATCAATTAGTAACTCCGTTTTTAGCCCTTCTCTGCTCTCTGGAGGATGGAAAGTGTGCTGAAAATTCCAAACTTCTAATCATGGCTTGATCTTTCTGGTGACCATCCCCCATCCAGGAGCCCACCCACAGCCACATCAATAGCATAAGAGACATTCCAGATGCTCTCATTATGTAGAATTTTCGAGGGTTCAGGAGCTCTGTGCCAGAAACTGGTAACACAGACCAGCAGGTCAATTTTCTATTATTTTACAAGGTCAAACTCAAAAGGATATATGCTAAACAATTCTGTTTTTCTAATATTCTCCAAATGAAAAAAGATAGCTGCAAAAAGATCTGTGATGCCAAGGGTTAGGGTCGGGGAAAGGTTGTGACTATGAGGATGTATCATGAGGGAGTTTGTGTTGACAAAGCATTCTGAATTTTTACTGTGGTGTTGGTTATATGAACCTACATATATGATTGTTTCTTGAAGTGATATATAAAAATCAAGCAAAACCGAGTGCATGGTAAAACTGGTGCAATCAACCCAATTGTAGTTAATAGCACTGTAACAATTTCCATTTCCTCTGTTTATGGTTAACTGTGTGCTTATATAACATTTTAGCTTTGGGAAGAGTGGGCTGAAAAGCATTTAGAAAATTTCTGGAATATTTCAGTTTTTGTAATTCTAAATTTATTTCAAAATTCTAAATTCTAAAAATATAACATTTATATTAATTTTATAAACCCCCAAATGCTACTTATAAATTTGGCTAAATACATCCAAATACATGGAGTAGTACTTATGAAACGAATAAAGTGTTTCATTTTGAAGTACTTCAAATACTTTGAAATAACACAAACTTAGAACCAAAGAAATGCAAAAGTTAAATAATAAAATACTCATTGAACACTCCTGCACTGTATATATTAAAATTCAATCTGGGACACGACTGAGCGACTTCACTTTCACCTTTGTGCTTTGGAGAAGGAAATGGCATCCCACTCCAGTGTTCTTGCCTGGAGAATCCCAGGGACAGGGAAGCCTGGTGGGCTGCCGTCTATGGGGTCGCACAGAGTCAGACACGACTGAAACGACTTAGCAGCAGCAGCAGTGACAACACTAACTACTACTACTTAAAATGTATTAGATCAATGACAAGGCAACTAGAAATGTGGTTGAAATTATCCTTTTTCTTGGGGCTTGTGAGGTGTATCATCCCTTAAGTTTAGACTTATGACATAATGCTCTTCATCCTTTCCCCAAGGCTACTTTCCTTCATTGTTATCAGATATTTTGTTAAAGCCCACGATATTGAATGGGTTTCTGCACATATTTCCTGACAAATGATGTGCTGATATTACTCAAACTTGCCATATTCATCGCCATAGTAAAGTATTTCTCCAGAGTTAACTGACATCTGTTGAAGTGTTATTTCTGGGCAAAGGCTTCCCCACAGTTGTATTTCTATTAATTTCTAATTATAGAAATATTCACTCACCTGTGATTCATGATGACCACATATGATCTGGTCTATTCCCAGTGAAGGCTTTCCTAGACTTTCACACTACATAGGTTTTATCTCAGTATATTTTTTGGACATAAAATGTCCTAAAATATTTTCACCGAGGTTGGTTTTCAGTTCAGTTCAATCGCTCAGTCGTGTCCAACTCTTTGCAAACCCATGAACTGCAGCACGCCAGGCCTCCCTGTCTATCACCAACTCCTGGAGTCTACCCAAACCCATGTCCATTGAGTCAGAGATGCCATCCAACCATCTCATCCTCTGTCGTCCCCTTCTCCTCCTGCCCTCATCTTTCCCAGCATCAGGGTCTTTTCCAATGAGTCAGCTCTTTGCATCAGGTGGCCAAAGTATTGGAGTTTCAGCTTTAACATCAGTCCTTCCAATGAACACCGAGGACTGATCTCCTTTAGGATGGACTCGTTGGCTCTCCTTGCAGTCCAAGGGACTCTCAAGCGTCTTCTCCAACACCACAGTTCAAAAGCCTCAATTCTTCGGCATTCAGCTTTCTTTATAGTCCAGCTCTCACATCCATACATGACTGCTGGAAAAACCATAGCCTTGACTAGACAGACCTTTGTTGACAAAGTAATGTCTCTGCTTTTTAATATGCTGTCTAGGTTGGTCATAACTTTCCTTCCAAGGAGTAAGCGTCTTTTAATTTCATGGCTGCAGTCACCATCTGTGGTGAATTTGGAGCCCAGAAAAATGAAGTCAGCCACTGTTTCTACTGTTTTCCCATCTATTTGCCATGAAGTGATGGGACCAGATGCCATGATCTTCGTTTTCTGAATGTTGAGCTTTAAGCCAGCTTTTTCACTCTCCTTTTTCACTTTCATCAGGAGGCTATTTAGTTCCTCTTCACTTTCTGCCTTACGAGTGGTGTCATCTGCATATCTGAGGTTATTGATATTTCTCCCGGCAATCTTGATTCCAGCTTGTGCTTCCTCCAGCCCAGCGTTTCTCATGATGTACTCTGCATATAAGTTAAATAAGTAGTGTGACAATATACAGCCTTGATGTACTCCTTTTCCTATTTGGAACCAGTCTGTTGTTCCATGTCCAGTTCTAACTGTTGCTTCCTGACCTGCATACAGGTTTCTCAAGAGGCAGGTCAGGTGGACTGGTATGCCCATCTCTTTTAGAATTTTCCACAGTTTATTGTGACCCACAGTCAAATGCTGTGGCATAGTCAATAAAGGAGAAATAGATGTTTCTCTGGAACTCTCTTGCTTTTTCAGTGATCCATCGGATGTTGGCAATTTGATCTCTTGTTCCTTTGCCTTTTCTAAAAGCAGCTTGAACATCTGAAAGTTCATGGTTCACATATTGCTGATGCCTGGCTTGGAGAATTCTAAGAATCACTTTACTAGCGTGTGAGATGAGTGCAATTGTGCGGTAGTTTGAGCATTCTTTTGCATTGCCTTTCTTTGGGATTGGAATGAAACTGACCTTTTCCAGTCCTGTGGCCACTGCTGTTTTCCAGATATGCTGGCATATTGAGTGCAGCACTTTCATGGCATCATCTTTCAGGATTTGAAATAGCTCAACTGGAATTCTATCACCTCCACTAGCTTTGTTCATAGTGATGCTCCCTAAGGCCCACTTGACTTCACATTCCAGGATGTCTAGCTCTAGATGAGTGATCACACCATCGTGATTATCTGGGTCATGAAGATATTCTTGTACAGTTCTTCTGTGTATTCTTGCCACCTTTTCTTAATATCTTCTGCTTCTGTTAGGTCCCTACCATTTCTGTCCTTTATTGAGCCCATCTTTGCATGAAATGTTCCCTTGGTATCTCTAATTTTCTTGAAGAGATCTCTAGTCTTTCCCATTCTATTGTTTTCCTCTATTTCTTTGCATTGATCGCTGAGGAAGTCTTTCTTATCCCTCCTTGTTATTCTGTGGAACTCTGAATTCAAATGGGTATATCTTTCCTTTTCTCCTCTGCTTTTCACAGCTATTTGTAAGGCCTCCTCAGACAGCCATTTTGCTTTTTTTGCATTTCTTTTTCTTGGGGATGGTCTTGATTCCTGTCTCCTGTACAATGCCATGTACCTCCAACCATAGTTCATCAGGCACTCTAGCAGATCTAGTCCCTTAAATCTTTCTCACTTCCACTGTAGAGTCATAAGGGATTTGATTTAGGTCATTCCTGAATGATCTAGTGGTTTTCTCCACTTCCTTCAATTTCAGTCTGAATTTGGCAATAAGGTATTCATGATCTGAGCCACAGTCAACTCTTGGTCTTTTTTTTTTTTTTTTTTTTTTTGCTGACTGTATAGAGCTTCTCCATCTTTGGCTCCAAAGAATATAATCAATCTGATTTCAGTGTCGACCATCTGGTGATGTCTGTGTGTAGAGTCTTCTCTTGTGTTGTTGGAAGAGGGTGTTTGCTATGACCAGTGCCTTCTCTTGGCAGAACTCTGTTAGCCTTTGCCCTGCTTCATTCGGTATTCCAAGGCCAAATTTGCCTGTTACTCCAGGTGTGTCTTGACTTCCTACTTTTGCATTCTAGTTCCCTATAATGAAAAGGACATCTTTTTTGGGTGTTAGTTCTATAAGGTTTTGTAGGTCTTCATAGAACTGTTCAACTTAAGTGCAGCCAAGAGGAACTACCCTACATCCGAGGTCAGGGGCAGCGGCCGAGAGGAGATACCCCATGTCCGAGGTAAGGAGCAGAGGCTGTGCTTTGCTGGAGCAGCCGTGAAGAGATACCCCACATCCAAGGTAAGAGAAACCCAAGTAAGACGGTAGGCACTGAGAGAGGGCATCAGAGGGCAGACAGACTGAAACCACAATCACAGAAAACTAGCCAATCTGATCACACGGACCACAGCCTTGTCTAACTCAATGCAACTAAGTCATGCCATTTGGGGGCCACCCAAGATGGACGGGTCATGGTGGAGAGGTCTGACAGAATGTGGTCCACTGCAGAAGGGAATGGCAACCCACTTGCCTTGAGAACCCCATGAACAGTATGAAAAGGCAAAAAGATAGGATACTGAAAGATGCACTCTCCAGGTCGATAGGTGCCCAATATGCTACTGGTGATCAGTAGAGAAATAACTCCAGAAAGAATGAAGGGATGGAGCCAAAGCAAAAACAATACCCAATATCCACAATGTGGATGTGACTGGTGATAGAAGCAAAGTCTGATGCTGTAAAGAGCAATATTGCATAGGAACCTGGAATGCTAGGTCCATGAGTCAAGGTAAATTGGAAGTGGTCAAAGAGGAGACAAGAGTGAACATCGACATTCTAGGAATCAGCGAACTAAGATGGACTGGAATGGGTGAATTTAACTCAGATGACCATTATATCTACTACTGTAGGCAGGAATCCCTTAGAAGAAATGGAGTAGCCATCATGGTCAACAAGAGTCTGAAATGCAGTACTTGGATGCAATCTCAAAACAGAATGATCTCTGTTCATTTCCAAGGCAAGCCATTCACTATCACGGTAATTCAAGTCTATGCCCCGACCAGTAACGCTGAAGAAGGCTGGTTTTACCTGAGTTGTCTCATACATTTTTTCATCAATATAAAATATGCTGTAATCACTAAAGATAATACCACATTCTTTGCATTGCAATTCTTCTCTGCATACTATTTTTTGAGGGTCTGCAACTTACTACACATTTGCCCAAAGAGACTACCTGTGATTTCATTTATGTTTAACATGGATTAACAAGTGAGCAAAAGCCTTCCCACATTTGCTGCATCCAAAGGGCCCCCCTCCGGTATGTTTTCATCGATGAACCTTGAGCCCTGACTTTGTGGTAAAGGCTTTTCCACATTCACAGCATTCATATGGCCTCTTTCCCACGTGAATTCTCTAACAGGTGATGAGATCATTTTTGTGTAAAGAGAATTTTCCACATTCAGTACATGCAAAAAAGCATTTCCTGAATAAAATCTCTGATGTTCTATCAGGCATGTCTTCTTTCAAAATGCTTTACCACACTCGCTGCATTTGTATAGTTTCTCTCCAGTGCAAATCTGCTGATATATACCTAGAGTACTCCTTACAGAAAGTGAAGTCGCTCAGTCATGTCCGACTCTTTGTGATCCCATGGTCTGTAGCCTACCAGGCTCCTCTGTCCATGGGGTTTTCCAGGCAAGAATACTGGAGTGGGTTGCCATTTCCTTCTCCAGGATATCTTCCCAACCCAGGGATTGAACCTGGGTCTCACAAGTTGTAGGCAGATGCTTTACTTCCTGAGGCACCAGGGAAATCTAAGCCCTTGCCATGTTCATTACACATATATGGTTTCTCTCCAGTATGAGTTCATAGGTGTGCACTAAGCTTCCTTTTTGAGAATAAGCCTTTGCCACACATTTACTGCATACATTGGGTTTCTCTACAGTGAGTTCGTTCATGCACAATGAGACTGCCTTTCTGAACGAAGCCTTTTCCACAATCACTGCATATATAGGGTTCCTCTCCAGTGTGAGTTCACTGATGTCTGATGAGGTGGGCCTTGGCTGGAGAGGCCTTCCTGCATTCACTGCATAGGTAGGATTTCTCCCCTGTATGAGTTCACTCATGTACAATCAGTTGGCTCTTCACAGTAAAGCCTTTCCCACAATCACTGCATATAAATGGTTTCTCAGTAGTATGATTGCACTAATGTACAAGATCACCCTTCATAGTGAAGCCTTTTCCGCAGACACTACACACATACGGTTTCTCTCCTGTATGAGTTTGCTGATGTATGATGAAGTAGTGCTTTGTTGAAAAGCCTTTCCCACATTCACTGCACATATATAGTTTCTCTTCTCTGTGAGTTTGCTGATGTGTGCTAAGACTGTTCTTCAAGGTGAACCTTTCCCACATTCACTGCATATAAAGGGTTTCTCGTATGTATGAGTTCAATGGCGTGCAATAAGACATCTCAGTGAAGCCTTTTCCACAGTCACTGAACATGTAAGGTTTCTCTCCTGTGAGATCCAACCAGTCCATCCTAAAGGAAATCAGTCCTGGATCCTCATTGGAAAGGCTGATGTTGAAACTGAAACTGCAACACTTTGGCTGCCTGATGCGAAGAGCTGAGTCATTTGAAAAGACCCTGATGCTGGGAAAGATTGAAGGCAGGAGAAGAGGATGACAGAGGATGAGATGGTTGGATGGCATCACTGACTCAATGGACATGGGTTTGAATAAACTCTGGGAGTTGGTGATGGACAGGGAGGCCTGGCATGCTGCAGTCCATGGGGTCACAGAATCAAACGTGACTGAGCAACTGAACTGATCAGGCTTAGCCTCTCATTTTTCTCATTTGCATAGTTAATTAACAGACGTGTCCAACATCCACAGCCTTGAATGAATTGAGATGATATTATCAAGTTTGTCATAGTTCTAGTTCAAAAAATGCTTACCAGGGACTTACCTGATGGTCCAGTGTTTAAGACTCCCAATGCAGGTACCTATGATTCAATCCCTGGGCAGGGAACTCAGTACCACATAATGCAGCTAAAGACTTGGCATGCTACAACTAAAAGACCTCATGTGCCACAACTAAGACCCCACGCTACCAAAAAAAAAAAAAAAAAAAAACTTCAATAAATTTTAGGTATTATGTTCAGTGTGCTTTTCAAGGGGGGGTGGGCAGGATTGAATCTAGAGTGTAAAAATAAAATGTTTTTGGAGTACAACTTGCAATTGCTCAGTTTCATTCTCTTAAAGCCACCAATCAACTTTTCATTCTCCTAAAGCCACCAATCAACTTTAAAGAACTCAAATTCAGCAGAAATTATCGTTGTAAGAACAAACATGCACAAGGATATTTATGGCATCAATTTTGACAGTTTTAAGGAAGAAATCTTGAGATCATTACATAAACTCACTCTTGCATCTCTGCATTCATACCTTTCAACAGTGCCGCAGCATAATGACTGATCAACGTGTCCCATGGGACAATAGTAAGCTTGATGCAGAGGGAAGAAAGACTTGCTCATTGAAGCATGTTCTACTCTCTCGGAGCTCTCCTAACACATTGTAATGGAGCCCAGGCGAGGCATGGGATGAGATACTATGTGAAAAGTCACCCCATCCATTCCAGGGATACCAGAGTCCAGCCCCGGTTGGATCCAGGGTATCCGAAGTGTGATGGCATCAGCGACTAAGATTTATTTAGAGATATATATAGAGAGAAAGAAAGAATATTGCAGTTAATAAAATAGAGGAAAGAGGCTGATATTCCTTGGTTTACACAGAAAGCCAATAAAGCCCCAGCATAGGACTTGCTCTGTTCACGTAGGCCACAGGCGCCCTCCCAAATGGGGCACCCTCTCGAGTGGGTCTTAGAAGCCTGGGCAGAGAAGTGAACTCAGAGCGCCCCTGCACTCCAGGGAGTCAGCCTGAAAAGGAAAGAGAAAGGGAGAAAGAGAACGAAAGAAAGAATGACATGGGGAGACCAAGCTTCGGTGAGCAAGGCTTGCAACTTGATTTTCCAAAGGAGCTTTTATACCCTAAGTTGTACTTAGAGAATAATGGAAGATGCAGAGTCAGCAGTCCTGACCCTTATTGAGACCAGGCTTTCTTTCTGCATACCTATCTGTATACACAGGTCTTAGGTGATTTACATCATCTTCTGGCCAGGATGCCTATTAGCATTTTATGACCCTTTTCTGATAAGAGTTCGTCAACCAGAAAACTTATTTTCCCTAAAAGTGTTGTTCTTTCCAAAGTCTGGTGCGACTCTCAGAAAGCACTAAATAGTTACATTCCTATAGGGCAAAGGTGCGGGCTATAACAAGTAAAGAATTTATTAACTCAAAGTTTAATGTTGTTAATATCAAGGCTACTACTTATATTTCTATATATCAGCTATATTAATTAATGCACTCCCAGGTACACAACGAAAGATATGAAAACTTGGCAGCAAGCATTGGCTCAACAATGAAACCCTTAACCAGTTCTATTGATTTTTAACTCCTTGAAAGGCTCTACATTCCTAGAATGTTTTAAGCTGCCCGTGCCTCTCACAGTTCAGTTCAGTTCAGTTCAGTTGCTCTGTCATGTCCGACTCTTTGCGACCCCATGAATTGCAGCCCTCCAGGCCTTCCTGTCCATCACCAGCTACTGGAGTTCACTCAGACTCACGTCCATCGAGTCCGTGATGCCATCCAGCCATCTCATCCTGGGTCGTCCCCTTCTCCTTCTGCCCCCAATCTCTCCCAGCATCAGAGTCTTTTTCCAATGAGTCAACTCTTCGCATGAGGTGTCCAAAGTACTGGAGCTTCAGCTTTAGCATCATTCCTTCCAAAGAACACCCAGGACTGATCTCCTTCAGAACGGACTGGTTGGATCTCCTTGCAGTCCAAGGGACCCTCAAGAGTCTTCTCCAACACCACAGTTCAAACATATCAATTCTTCGGCGCTCAGCCTTCTTCACAGTCCAACTCTCACATCCATACATGACCACTGGAAAAACCATAGCCTTGACTAGACGGACCTTAGTGGGTAAAGTAATGTCTCTGCTTTTGAATATACTATCTAGGTTGGTCATAACTTTTATTCCAAGGAGTAAGCGTCTTTTAATTTCATGGCTGCAGTCACCATCTGCAGGGATTTTTGGAGCCCAAAAAAAACAAAGTCTGACACTGTTTCCCCATCTATTTCCCATGAAGTGTTGAGACCAGATGCCATGATCTTCGTTTTCTGAATGTTGAGCTTTAAGCCAACTTTTTCACTCTCCTCTTTCACTTTCATCAAGAGGCTTTTTAGCTCCTCTTCACTTTCTGCCATAAGGGCGGTGTCATCTGCATATCTGAGGTTATTGATATTTTTCCCGGCAATCTTGATTCCAGCTTGTGCTTCCTCCAGCCCAGCGTTTCTCATGATGTACTCTGCATATAAGTTAAATAAGCAGGGTGACAATATACAGCCTTGACGTCCTCCTTTTCCTATTTGGAACCAGTCTGGAGGCTGTAAACAATCACATGCCTAGCTGCAAGAGTCCGGAAAAACCTGTCAGGCAAGTTAGAAAGCTATCAGAGGGATTTGAATTGAAACACTATTATGCCCAGGAGACTTATTAACTAGAGCTCTAGGTTGATTTTCTTCAAAGGGTGGTCAGGGACAGCCCCCATTAATATCAGAAGAGTTTGGCGAAAAGCCTAAGATAGTAAGACAGACAAATTCTGGTTTTGCGGTAGCCTGATTCACCTTTGCCCATCAAGTCTCTTCCTCGTGACCTTTGCCATGGGTGGGATCTCCTATGCTGGCTCCCGGCACAGGGATATTTCCAGATATGTGGAAAAAAGCCATCTAGATCATGTAGCCACCAGTCAGGACAGCCCACACTAGACAATTTAACTCTCAATCCACATACTGCTGCTGCTGCTAAGTCACTGCAGTTGTGTCCAACTCTGTGCGACCCCATAGACGGCAGCCCACCAGGCTCCCCCGTCCCTGGGATTCTCCAGGCAAGAACTCTGGAGTGGGTTGCCATTTCCTTCTCCCAATCCACATACTAGAGAATTAATAATTAATGTTTGTTGTCTTTAGATATTAAGTTTTTAGGGAGGTAGGTTTGTAATGCAGTCAAAGGTAACCAAAACCAATAGGAGTGTATATTAGTAGGTGATTGGTTAAATAAATCATGGGATGGATCTTCATGAACACTATACAGATATAAAAAGAATGAAGAAGCTTGTAATTGGTACAGATACTAAGTTAAACAGTCCACAGTTTCCTCAAAAAAATGAAAAATAGGAGTACCATAAAATTTAGCAATTTGGGTATATATCTGGAACAAAATAAGAACTCTAACTTGAAAAGATATGATGTTACAATGTTCAGGGCAGTGCTATTTACAACAGCCATGACATGGAACCAGTCTTAAGTGTTCATGGACAGATGAATGGATAAAGAAATTCAACCATAAAAAGAAGGAAATCTTGCCATTTGCAACCATGAGGGATACTAAGTGAAATAAATCAGGCCAAGAAAGCTGAATATTCTATGATCTCTTTTATTTGTAGAACGCCCCCCCCCCAAACCCAAACTTATAAATAATAAAGAACAGATTGTGTGCCAGAGGCTGAAAGTGGGGTGGGAGGGCAGAAATGGTGAAGGTGGTCAAATGGTACAAACATCATTATACCGTTTGAGCATCATTAGCTGTGAGGGATTGAACATCGTTAGCCATGAGGGAAATGCAAGCTCAAGATCAGATATGACTACAAACCCAATAGAATGGGTAATGTAACATATCACAATACTAAGTGCTGGTAAGGATGAACAATTGAATCATGTGTTGCTAGCAGAATGACTAAAATATACTGAAAATACCAAGTGCCAGAGAGGATGTGGAACAAGTGGATATCATACACTGCTGGTAAAGTCACTCTGGAAGCGAGTTTGGTAGTTTCTTTTAAAGCTAAACACAACTTTCTTTATGTCCCAATAATCATACATCTGAATATTTATTACAGAGGAATGAAAATTTATGTCCGTCCAAAACCCTGGATGCAGATTTATAGCACCTTTCTTTATAAAAATTGAAACCAGGAAACAATACAAATTTATCTGAAGAGTTAATGGATAAACAAACTGGTACATCCAATAATGTATACTACTCAGTAATAAAAATCAAGCAATTCAACTCAAAAAAGTCTTAGGAGCAATTTCCTGAGGGACAAAAAATAAAAAGATTACATGGCCCTTATTAATAAAAAAAATTATAAATTTGTATAAATACAACATATATAATGTTTAAAATCCAGTTACAAAAATTAATTTCACAAATGACAAAATTATATTGATGGAAAACTGACACATAGTTGCCAGAGGTAGGTTAGGATAGGAGTGACCATAAAAAGGTAGCTTGAGGGTGTCTGTGTTGATTAAAGTTTTATGTTCTGGAAACAGCAGTTACACAAAATCTATGAATGTAATAAAGCAGCTTAGAATTCCAAAAAAAAAAAAACTATTTAAAATTTCATGTAAAAAATCTAGTGAAATCTAAATTCCAAAGCCTGAGTTAATGGTTACACAAAATGTTTTAATGGGGATAAGTTACATAAAGTATACAAGGGAATTTTCTGGACTACTTTTGCATTTTCTTATAAGTTAAAAATGATCTCAAGTTATCCATTTTATAAAAACAACTTTGAAGGCGGTTTTATAAAATATTTGGTTTTATTTATAAACTTAGTTAAGCAAGCTGCAAATGTGTATTCCTATTTCATTTCCTTTTTAAAAAAGTTCAGTATGCTTATAATTAGTTTGGAGCCAAAGAAAAATAAGAGCTAATCACATATTGGGGTAGGCATGGAACACTTGCAGTAACAATCAGTGATAAAAGCATAAAACTGTTATTTATAACTATGGAATTACTGGAACTTCCCTGGTGGTTCAGTGGTTAAGACTTTGCCTTCCAGTGCAGGGGGTGTGGGTTTGATCCCTGATTGGGGAGCTAAGATCTCATATCCCTTGCAAAAAAAAAAAAAAAACACAAGCAATACTGTAGCAAATTCAATTGGAGTTGGAAAATGGTCCACATTAAAAAATATATAACACAAAACTATGGAATTATTCACAAGAAAATCAGAAACAAGACTCGGGTGCATCATCTGATGTCTGATGAGGTTACATTTGTAACAAAAAGCACTCATTTATTTTCATAAAAATTCATTCCTTTGTAAGTCCACTAATATTTAACTAAAGGTACTCTACCTTTAGCATGCTCCTAAAAGTTTTAATTTCTATATGATTCCCTGACAAATGATGAAGCAGAATGCTTCACTGAAATCTTGCCATATATACTGTCTTCTTAAAAATATTTCTCCAATGTGACCTCTGACACTCACTGAGATCTTCTTTCTGGGTAAAGACATTCCCATGGTCATCGCATTTTTCTTTTCTAAATCATATTTCTACAATAAGTTCACTGATGATCAACAACAATCCCTGATAATAAAGTCTATCTTCCCACTGATGACTTTTCTAGTCTCTGCATTCACAAAATCTGTCCAAGTGTGTATGGAATACATACTTTTCAGATATATAATGAAGCCAGAAAGTTTTTCCCAAGTCATCTCCACCCTGAACATATCAAGGGCTTTTCCAACATGTTTTCACCAACAGAAAATGTGAGGTAGGATCATTAAGGCACTACTACATTTACGATATTCACTGGGTTTCACTGAGTTTATCTCTTGGGCAAACCCTTTCATCTCCTCATGGCCCCCCCATCTGATAACAGGTGGTCCCATGATTACATTCTGCTCTGCTAGAGGCACTGATGTTTAAAGTCTTAGCTGTCACAAAAGGCATTTCCCCAATCATTGCATTAATGGGGCTTTGGTTCACTCATAAATGATCTGGGACTCTCTGTTAAAGGCATTTCCAACTTGACTGGATCTACCCATTTCTCTGATGTGCATTTTCTTATGTTTCACAAGGTTTGACAAGTGGGAGAAGGCTTTCTCACAATCACTGCACCCATACGGTCTCTCTCCTGTGTGAGTCCTTTGATGGACATTGAGTACTGACTTTGTGGTGAAGGCTTTTCCACATTCATCACATTCATAGGGTTTCTCTCCTATGTGAATTCTCTGATGGGTAATGAGACCATACTTGTGGGAATAGGATTTTCCACACTCAGTACATACAAAAGGAGTCTTTCCCGTGTGACACCTCTCATGTTGTATGAGGCATATCTTCTGACTGAAGGCTTTACCACACTCATTGCACTCATAGGGTTTCTCTCCTGTGTGAGTTCGTTGGTGTATAATAAGAGTGAGCTTTGTGGTGAAGCCTTTCCCGCATTCGTTACACTGGTAAGATTTCTCTCCCGTGTGAGTTCGCTGGTGTACCATGAGATTACTTTTCACGGTGAAGCCTTTCCCACATTCACCGCATATGTAAGATTTCTCCCCTGTGTGAGATCGCAGGTGTACCGTGAGATTACTCTTCACAGCGAAATCTTTCCCACATTCACTGCACAAATATGGTCTCTCTCCGGTATGAGTTCGCTGGTGTACAGCAAGATAGCGCTTCATGGTGAAGCCTTTCCCACACTCACTGCATACATAGGGCTTCTCCCCTGTGTGGGTGCGCCGATGCACAGTGAGATTACTCTTCCCGGAGAAGCCTTTTCCACATTCACCACATACGTAAGGTTTCTCTCCACTATGAGTTTGCTGATGTGCAATCAAATAGCGCTTCATGGTGAAGCCTTTTCCACACTCACTGCATACATAGGCTTTCTCTCCTGTGCAGGTTTGGTGATGTACAGGAGAGCTGCTCTTCACAGTACAGCCTTTTCTGGGTGCACTGGTTAAGTGGGATGTGTCTTGTGTTTGAGTTTTCTGATCTTTAGTTAATGTGACATTTCTGGAGAAGGATTTCTCACATGGACCACCCCTACTGGGTTTCTCTCCAGTATGAACACTCTCACGAGAAATAAGCTGAGATTTCCTGCTGCATGGCTTCTCACTTTCAACACAGGCTAGAGATTTCTCTATTTTGTGAGTCCTCTGATGCTTAAGGACTTGGAATTGAGCGCTAATGTGTTCTGTACTTTCAGGAAATATAATTCCAGAATACAACTGTCCATAATCACTATGTAGAAAGGATTTCTCATCTCCATTAAACTCCACAGGGTTCTTTATTCCATAGCTGCTCTTCTGGTTAACTAAACTTAAGCTTGATTCCAAAGCTTTTCTATGTAAGTTAAATATACAATCTTGAACTAGGGTGAAATGTGTTTTGCTCAAATGAACACTCTTTCTAAATGCATTCTGTTCACTGCACTGTTGCATGCTCTTCAGAAATCTTTGGTTTCGAGAGTGCTCTGGCAAATAACTGTCACCTTTCCCAATTCCTAAGAAAAAAGGAGATGATCAATTATTTCATGAGACTGGTATGGGATGAAAGGCTTAAAAAATGACATGGTGTGTAGGGGTGCTCTTTATTATCTACCATGTAATCACAGTATAAAATTATAAAGATGTATGAGGAAGTGAATGAATATCAGATCCAAAAAGAGACAAGGAATATATTTAAAGCTAAATACCCAGAAAGAGTTCTCATCTGGATAGATGAATATGGGGAACAGCTGTTGAGGGGGTGCCTCAGTCACCCTCACAGCTGTGACTCCTTCTCTAGAAGGAACTAGAATATGACTTCCATGGTCACTCCCCTTGCTGATTCTAACTCACTCACCTGGACAAATTCTATTCTGCATTTCATTTTCTATTATGCATGGTTCTTTTCCATGTTCCAACTTGGAAAGCAAATCTGGTTTGGTACCTTGATATCCTGATCATGAGAAATGATAAAAGACTTAGATGCAAGAACTGGGTTATGGTATGTCAAGATGGGAAAATACTGCATTTTATTTATTTAACATTTACTGAATTTTTAACTTTACTGGATTCCTATTAAGCATATCACATTTTATTAGATTCTACTTTTTTAATTGGCATATAATTGCTTTACAATGTTGTGTTAGTTTCTGCTGTACAATGTGAATCACCTATGTGGATACATATATACCCCCTTTCTCTTAAGCCTCCCTCTCCGCCCTCCCCCCTTACCTCCACCCTTGCCAAATACTGCATTTTAGAAACAAAATTTCTTGTATGCAAAGCCAATGTTCTCTTTCAAGGTACAGGAGATTACACCTCTTTGGAGCCAGCCAGGGGACAAAAAATCTAACTCTTTGGAAGACCACAGGGGCTGCAAAGCTTTCATCAGGTGATGGAGAAAAGTCCAGTGACTCGACACCTCATAAATGACATTGGGAGTCATCCTTACCCAGTGACACCAAATTGTTATAGTTCTCCAGCATCACATCCCAGTATAGGTCTCTCTGAGAAGAATCCAGGAGCTGCCACTCCTCCCTGTTGAACTCCACAGCCACATCTTCCAGTGTCAGCAATTCCTATAATAATAAAGTCCTGTATGATGTGAATTCCTTTTATCAATATGGAAGAAACATGAGAGAAGTTATTCTGATTTTCACCATACCTCCTGCATCAATATACTTTTCTCAAATACATTTCAGTTAAAAGCAAAATCCTATCTTTCTATGTATATATTTTAGCGCCTACCTATTTGCATAATATGCAAATGACATCAGAACAAATAAAACAGTCCTACATTACCATGAAACTTCACAGCCAATATAAGAATCAACTCTGAACAGACTCCACATCTGAAATTTACAAGATAATGTTTTTAATACATGTAAAAAATAGCAGAAACTATACAAGATACATCTGCAGCAAAGAAAAAAAATTAGTTGATTAGGAAGATTTGAAAACAAAAACAAAGAAGAAATATAGTAATGAAGCAGTATTCCAACATCTAAAGGTGAAAAATTTCAAAACTGATTAAACTCTCCAAACCCCAGGCTCAGGAATCCCAACAAATTCCAAGCAGGAAATCTCTAGGTAGGGACATCAGACTAAAACTATAATACACAAAATACAAAAGGGAACTATAAAAGCATCCAGACACAAAAGATAGATGACCTACAACAGAACGCAAAAAACATGGAATATTATCTTCAAAGTTCTGATTTTTGTGCCAAAAAAGTCAGACATGACACTGCTTGGTACTGAAACACAAGACTCCATAGAATCCTGGGCAGCATTCTCTCCTTCCAGCCACACTGTGTGACAGTACTCAGGAGTACTGCCAACCAAGAAAGCTCACCTAAAGTCCAGTGTCCAGAATTTTTATTGAGGCTCCCTTAAATATGCATGATTTACTGAATCACTGAGCACATGGCTGAACCCCACAACCCTCTAATCACACGGCTGGTCTCTGGGGCATGGACAGCCCTCACCTTGAATTGTCTTATTAGCACAAATCCTCTAGGGCCCACATGAGTCACCTCATAGCATAAACTATAAAGTGTGGTTGCAGTGATCTGGGATGAAAAACAAGACATTCTCAACACACGGGTAATTCCAAGGCTTTAGAGTTTACCTCCCAGAAATTAGGGACAAAAGTCAGTTAAATTCCTTACTACACACTAGGTACTCATGACCCCATGAGGTACCCTTCCCTTGAGCATGGGCTGAATTGCTTCTAAAAAACAAAATACAGCAAAAATGCTGTGATACCAATTTTAATATATATATATATTTTTTTGGTCTGCATGGTATGTGAGATTTAGTTCCCTGACCAGTGCTTGAACCCACACCCCCCTGCAATGGAAGTGTGGAGGGTTAACCTCTGAACCACCAGGAAAATCAAGACATGCATTTTTAAATTAGGCTATATATATGATTTCCATCTTGCTAACAGAATCTGTCTGTTGATGACTTTGACGAAACAAGATGGCACGTTGGGAGGCCCATGTGATAAGGAACTCATAGTGGTCTTACACAAGCAGATAGAAACTAAGGATTTCATTTGATTTCTGGAAATGAATTCTGCCAATAACTACGTAAGTGAACTCAGAAGTGTATCCATCCCCAGCTGAGCCTTGGATCATGGTCAAGGAGTGCTGAGCTATTATCAGTGAAGCTTGCATATTTCACACTGAATCTATTTCTCAAACTCAGAGTGAATCTCCACCACTGTTCACCAAAACATAGGTTGGATTGTTATTTGATCATTTCAAAGGTTAAATATTTCACTTCTATCAAACTCCAATGGCTGTTTTATTGAGAAATAACTGACATATATCACCATACAAATTTAAGATGTAAAGCATGATAATATGATTTACATATATTGTGAAATCATTATCACAACAGGTTCAGTCAACATCTATCTTCTCGCATAGATACAACAAAAAGAGAAGGAAAAAGCTTTTCTCCCTGTGATGAGAACTCAGGATTTGCTCTTAACAACTTTCCTATATATCATACAGCAGTGTTAGCTATAGCCATCATGTTGTTCATTACATCCGTATCTTACAACTCGCTTTCTTGAGGATGATTATGAAACTCATGGAATTTTATATACCTATATAGGTAATGCTCTTCAGTAAACTACATTCATCTTTCTTTTAGATGTGTGATTGGTACCAGGCCAGTGGGGAGCCCCTCAGAGTCACCAATGTTGTTAGGAGTATCACTCCATTCACTTAAGTGACATAAGCCATTGAAAACCCCAGAGAGCTGATCTGCTCTCTCCTCATAGTCAACATGTATCATGGAGCTTTTCATGTTTTTCTGGTTGTGATGTCTGCTAAGATAAAATCCACAGGCTCCACCAAAATCACACATTCTCTTCTAATACCAATCATCTGATGCGACCCCTATGAACAATATATTCCTGATTCACTTTGTCCTGATTCTGAATTCAGAGTCCAAATTAATTTCTCCCCAGCCAATCATCCCCAATTTATACGCTGAGTTGAGCTGTTATTTTTTTTCAGCTTACCACAAATCTATTAGACAATAAAGGAAAGATATAACAAAAAATCACCTGGGCCTTGATCATCATCTTCTGTGCTCAGGAAATAGTAACATGGATTCTGACTTCTGTCTCTTCTGCATTTACTGTGTCATTCTTAAAGACAGAAATCTTGGTGTTCACTTAAAGATGTCCCCTGGAACGACGATATCCAACTTCAAAAACCTCTTTCTTCCCTCACTCTTTCTCCTGGAGAGCCTGTGGGCTGAAAAGCAAACTGACTTTGAGTGTACATTTCCTCTCGGCCCAAACACTGTCACTGTCGATATGCACTTATCCTTAAAGGAACCTCAGTATTTCCAGCTGTTCCTTTATTTGCTACCCTAGAGGCTTTCATACTCTGAGGCAATAAGACAAGGTTATGAATAGGTGAAAGGTGTGGCTTTCTTTTGTAAAGAGGAAGTGGCATGACTATTAAAGGGGAAGAGGGAAAGCATAAGCAGAGCATGATACCTCAGAGCCTGATGAAAGCTCAGGGCAGATCAAGTTTATGGAAGAGAACACATGGAAGGTTCCAAGTATCTGGACACTCTATCTGTAAAATGCATGTGTACCCTTACACCACTCCAAAAATTTTTATATGCTCAGTGGGTACACACACTTCAGTTTCAAGAGGATAGCATGAAGCTGATCTTTAAGGTTGTCTTACTTCTCTTTGTGTATTAAAAGGATGAATCTTGCCCAATAGAGGTTGAGATTTGCCCTTAGTTCCTGGCAGGAAACCTCTAAGCCCTCAAAATGTCAGGCCTGATTAAGAATGTCTTTCTTTACCTGAGAGGCTAGGGCCATACAGTCTATGCTAATCATGTGGTGAATGCTTATGGTGTGAATTAGAATATGCTATGCTAATTACGGTGAATGCTTATACTAATCTAGTTCAACGTTTACTTTAAAGCCATGGTAAAATTTCAGAAAAACATCTATTTCTGATTTATTGACTATGCCAAAGCCTTTGACTGTGTGAATCACAATAAACTGTGGAAAATTCTGAAAGAGATGGGAATACCAGATCACCTGACCTGCCTCTTGAGAAACCTGCATGCAGATCAGGAAGCAACAGTTAGAACTGGACATGGAACAACAGACTGGTTCCAAATCGGGAAAGGAGTACGTCAAGGCTGTATATTGTCACCCTGCTTATTTAACTTATATTCAGAGTACATCATGAGAAATGCTGGGCTGGAGGAAGCACAAGCTAAAATCAAGATTGCTGGGAGAAATACCAATAACCTCAGATATGCAGATGACACCACCCTTATGGCAGAAATTGAAGAAGAACTAAAGAGCCTCTTGATGAAAGTGAAAGAGGAAAGCGAAAAAGTTGGCTTAAATCTCAACATTCAGAAAACTAAGATCATGGCATCCAGTGCCATTACTTCATGGCAAATAGATGGGGAAACAGTGGAAACAGTGTCAGACTTTATTTTTCTGGGCTCCAAAATCACTGCAGATGGTGACTGCAGCCATGAAATTAAAAGACACTTACTCTTTGGAAGGAAAGTCCTAACCAACCTAGACAGCATATTAAAAAGCAGAGATATTACTTTGCCAACAAAGGTCCGTCTAATCAAGGCTATGGTTTTTCCAGTGGTCATGTATGGATGTGAGAGCTGGACTATAAAGAAAGCTGAGCACAGAAGAATTGATGCTTTTGAACTGTGGTGTGGGAGAAGACTCTTGAGAGTCCCTTGGACTACAAGGAGATCCAAACAGTCCATCCTAAAGGAGATCAGTCCTGGGTGTTCATTGGAAGGACTGATGTTGAAGCTGAAACTCCAATACTTTGGCCACCTGATGCGAAGAGCTGACTCATTTGAAAAGACTCTGATGCTGGGAAAGATCGAGGGCAGGAGGAAAAGGGGACAACAGAGGATGAGATGGCTACACGGCATCACCAACTCGATGGGCGTGGGTTTGGGTAGACTCCGGGAGTTGGTGATAGACAGGGAGGCCTGGTGTGCTGCAGTTCATGGGTTCGCAAAGAGTTGGACACGACTGAACTGTACTGAACTGAATGAATGCCAGGCTGGATGAACCACAAGCTGGAATCAAGATTGTTAGGAGAAATATCAACAACCTCAGATATGCAGACATCACTCTAATGGCAGAAAGGGAAGAGGAACTAAAGAGCCTCTTGATGAGGGTGAAAGAGAAGAGTGAAAAAGCTGGCTTGAAACTCAAAATTAAAAAAACTAAGATCATGGCACCTACTCCCATCACTTTAGTACAAATAGAAGGGGGAAAAGTGGAAGTGTTGACAGATTTTCTTTTCTTGGGCTCCAAAATCACTGCAGGTGCTGACTGCAGCCATGAAATTAAAAGACACTTGCCCTTGAAAGAAAAGCTATGACAAGCTTAGCACATTAAAAAGCAGAGACATCACTTTGCCAGCAAAGGTCTGTATAGTCAAAGCTATGGTCTTCCCAGTAGTCAAGTAAGGATGTAAGAGTTGGACTATATCAATTAAAGAACGTTGAGTGCCAAAGAACTGATATTTATGAATTGTGGTGCTGGAAAAGACTCTTTTGAGAGTCCCTTGGACAGCAAGGAAATCAAACCAGTCAATCCTAAAGGAAATCGACCCTAAATATTCATTGGAAGGACTGTTGCTGAAGCTCCAATAATTTTGCGACCTGATATGAAGAGCTGACTCATTGGAAAAGATCCTGATGCTGGGAAAGATTGAAGGCAAAAGGAGTAGGGGGTGACAGAAGATAAGATGTTTAGACAGCATCACCAACTCAATGGACATGAATGTGAGCAAACTCCAGGAGATACTGGAGGACAGAGGAATCTGGTGGGCTATAGCCCATGGGGTTGCAAAGAGTTGGACACTTCTCAGCCTCTGAACAATAACAACACAGATGATCTTCAACAAAGGTGCAAGATTAGAGCAATGAGGAAAAAGATGGTCTTTCCAACAAATATACTGAAACAACTGAATATCCAATTCCAATTAAATAATAAGATAAATTTAAATGTAATAGCTAAAAATACAAACTACTTCCAGAAATTGAGAAATAAGCCATAGGCTGGGAGAAAATATTTGCAAGATAAAAGACTGCTATCCAAAATACACAAAGAACTCTTAAAAACTCAACAATAAGAAAACACAAAGATAGGCAAAAGACCTGAACTGACATCTTACCAAAGAAGATACACAGATAGCAAATAAGCAAATGAAAACATGTGTAATTGGGAAATTACATCATATGTAATTAGGAAATAACAAATTAAAGAACAATGAGATACCATTACCTACTTATTAGAATAACCAAAATTCAAATTAATGACTACATCAAATGCTAAAGAGTACATGAAGCAACAGATTTATTGCTTATGAGAAGGCAAACTGTTACAGCCACTCTGGTAGACAGTTTGGCAGTTTCTTACAAAACTATATATATACTCTGAAAATTCATGTCTGGACAGAAACCTGATCATAGGTATATATCACAGACTTATCCATCCAATGAGTGAACATTATTCAGCACTAAGAAGAAACCAGCTATCAAAGCATGAAAAAACAAGGAGGAGCCTAAAATACCTATTATTAAGTGAAAGAAGCCAATCTAGAAAGGCTATTCAAAAAAAAATAAAGTAAAATAAAAAGGCTATTCACTATACAATTCCAACTATTGTAAATGACATTCTGGAAAAGGCAAAGCTAAGGAGACAGTAAAAAGATCAGTAGTTGCCAAGAGTTGGAGGGAAGATAGAATGAACAAGCAGAATCCAGAGGGCTTTTTAAAGCAGTACAACACTCTGTATAACACTAAACAGTGGACACGTCATTTTACATTTGTCAAGACACAAACAACATATAACACCAAGAGTGAACCTAATGTGAATTATTTATTTTGAGTGATAATGAGTCAGTACGTAAATTGACTGTAACAAATTCACCACTCTGGGGCAGGATGCTGACAGTGGGGAAGGTTGCATACGTTGGGGCACAAAGGTATGGTATTCATAGCTTACAGTGAATGGTTTCGGATTCATGATCTCTGAAGAAGATTTAGCTTCAGGATCAGGGACCAGGCTTGATAACTCAAGAGCTTTTGTGTAGCAGTTGTATTCAAGTCTGAAAAGGGAGAGACACAGACACTCAAAGGGGGATGCAGAGTGCCCCCGGCTAGTCTTATTAAGGCCTTATATACTTTTACCAGACCCACTCCCACAACATACATCTTACATTAACAAGATTAGAACAACAGAAAGATCTTACCAGACCTACTCCCACAACATACATCTTAAGATAACAAGATTCAGTTCAGTTCAGTTCAGTTCAGTCGCTCAGTCATTCCTTCCAAAGAAATCCCAGGGTTGATCTTCTTCAGAATGGACTGGTTGGATCTCCCTGCAGTCCAAGGGACTCTTAAGAGTCTTCTCCAACACCACAGTTCAAACACATCAATTCTTCGGCACTCGTCCAACTCTCACATCCATACATGACCACAGGAAAAACCATAGCCCTGACTAGACGGACCTCAGTCGGTAAAGTAATGTCTCTGCTTTTGAATATACTATCTAGGTTGGTCATAACTTTTCTTCCAAGGAGTAAGCGTCTTTTAATTTCATGGCTGCAGTCAGCATCTGCAGTGATTTTGGAGCCCCACAAAATAAAGTCTGACACTGTTTCTACTGTTTCCCCAACTATTTCCCATGAAGTCACGGAACCAGATGCCATGATCTTCGTTTTCTGAATGTTGAGCTTTAAGCCAACTTTTTCACTCTCCTCTTTCACTTTCATCAAGAGGCTTTTTAGTTTCTCTTCGCTTTCTGCCATAAGGGTGGTGTCATCTGCATATCTGAGGTTATTGATATTTCTCTCGGCAATCTTGATTCCAGCTTGTTTCTTCCAGTCCAGCGTTTCTCATGATGTACTCTGCATATAAGTTAAATAAGCAGGGTGACAATATACAGCCTTGACGTACTCCTTTTCCTATTTGCAACCAGTCTGTTGTTCCATGCCCAGTTCTAACTGTTGCTTCCTGACCTGCAAACAGATTCCTCAAGAGGCAGGTCAGGTGATCTGGTATTCAAATCTCTTTCAGAATTTTCCACAGTTTATTGTGATCCACACAGTCAAAGGCTTTGGGCATATTCCATAAAGCAGAAATAGATGTTTTTCTGGAACTCTCTTGCTTTTTCCATGATCAAGCGGATGTTGGCAATTTGATCTCTGGTTCCTCTGCCTTTTCTAAAACCAGCTTGAACATCAGGGAGTTCACGGTTCACGTATTGCTGAAGCTGGGCTTGGAGAATTTTGAGCATTACTTTACTAGCATGTGAGATGAGTGCAATTGTGCAGTACTTTGAGCATTCTTTTGCATTGCCTTTCTTTGGGATTGGAATGAAAACTGACCTTTCCCAGTTCTGTGGCCACTGCTGAGTTTTCCAAACTTACTGGCATATTGAGTGCAGCACTTTCACAGCATCATCTTTCAGGATTTTAAATAGCTCGACTGGAATTCCATCACCTCCACTAGCTTTGTTCGTAGTGATGCTTTCTAAGGCCCACTTGACTTCACATTCCAAGATGTCTGGTTCTAGATTAGTGATCACATCATCATGACTATCTGGGTCGTGAAGATCTTTTTTGTACAGTTCTGTGTATTCTTGCCAGCTCTCCTTAATATCTTCTGCTTCTGTTAGGTCCCTACCATTTCTGTCCTTTATCGAGCCCATCTTTGCATGAAATGTTCCCTTGGTATCTCTAATTTTCTTGAAGAGATCTCTAGTCTTTCCCATTCTGTTCTTTTCCTCTATTTCTTTGCATTGATCACTGAAGAAGGCTTTCTTATCTCTTCTTCCTATTCTTTGGAACTCTGCATTTAGATGTTTATATCTTTCCTTTTCTCCTTTCCTTTTCGCTTCTCTTCTTTTCACAGCTATTAGTAAGGCCTCCCCAGACAGCCATTTTGCTTTTTTGCATTTCTTTTCCATGGGGATGGTCTTGATCCCTGTCTCCTGTACAATGCCATGAACCTCATTCCATAGTTCATCAGGCACTCTATCTATCAGATCTAGACCCTTAAATCTATTTCTCACTTCCACTGTATAATCATAAGGGATTTGATTTAGGTCATACCTGAATGGTCTAGCGGTTTTCCCTACTTTCTTTAATTTAAGTCTGAATTTGGCAATAAGGAGTTCATGATCTGAGCCACAGTCAGCTCCTGGTCTTGTTTTTGTTGACTGTATAGAGCTTCTCCATCTTTGGCTGCAAAGAATATAATCAATCTGATTTTGGTGTTGACCATCTGGTGATGTCCATGTGTAGAGTCTTCTCTTGTGTTGTTGGAAGAGGGTGTTTGCTATGACCAGTGCATTTTCTTGGCAAAACTCTATTAGTCTTTGCCCTGCTTCATTCCACATTCCAAGGCCAAATTTGCCTGTTACTCCAGGTGTTTCTTGACTTCCTACTTTTGCATACTCTCACAACATACATCTTAAGATAACAAGATTAGTCAGAAGGTTCTTTTAAGGAGAAACATACCCTCAAGATACATTGTTATATTGACTACGAGAAAGCAAGGAAGGAAAAAACATTTGTCCTTTTCTCCTTGAGAGCCCCAGAGCCCTTTCTCCTCCTGGGCGTCGGTGGGTGCATGTGTGGGGGAACCCTGGACTTCTTACCAACCTGCCTAGAAATTGACTCTCTCAGTATCCCTACTGCACTTCCCACTCAATGTTGCTGTGAATCTAAAACTCCTCTTAAAAAATAAAGTCATATCCTTATCTATTTATATCTATATACACACAGTTTTCAGAAAACACATGAGGAATTTCTCATGACCTTGGGTTAGGCAGAGAAGTCTTACACAACACCATATCAGCAAACCATAAAAGAAGACAACTGATAAACTGGACTTGTATTACCTTTTGCACATCAAAAGACACTATAAAGCTAAAGGAAAAGGTAAGCTACAAGTTGAGAAAGAAAATTTGCAAACCATGTATCTGATAAAGGACTTCTATGCACAATATCCAAACAACTCAAAAAATGCAGTTTGTTAACCAAACAACCTATTTTTAGAAAAGGGGAAAGACTTGGATAGTTTCCTTGAAAGAAGGAAACTACACAACAAAGGAAACTATAAGCAAAGTAAAAAGATAGCCTTCAGAATGGGAGAAAAAATAGCAAATGAAGCAACTGACAAAGACTCAATCCCCAAAGTATACAAACAGCTCATGCAGCTCAATACCAGAAAAATAAAGGACTCAATCAAAAAATGGGTCAAAGAACTAAACAGACATTTCTCCAAAGAAGACACACAGATGGCTAACAAACACATGAAGAGATGCTCAACATCACTCATTATCAGAGAGATGCAAATCAACACCACAATGAGGTACCATCTCACGCTGGTCAGAATGGCTGCTATCAAAAAGTCTACAAACAATAAATGCTGGAGAGGGTGTGGAGAAAAGGGAACCCTCTTACACTGTTGGTGAGAATGCAAACTAGTATAGCCACTATGGAGAACAGTGTGCAGATTCCTTAAAAAAAACTGGAAATAGAACTGCCATATGACCCAGCAATCCCACTGCTGGGCATACTCACGAGGAAACCAGAATTGAAAGAGACACGTGTACCCCAACGTTCATCGCAGCAGTGTTTATAATAGCCAGGACATGGAAGCAACCTAGATGCCCATCAGCAGACAAATGGATAAGAAAGCTATGGTACATACAAATACATAATGGAATATTACTCAGCTATTAAAAAGAACTCATTTAAATAGGTTCTAATGAGGTGGATGAAACTGGAGCCTATTATACAGAGCGAAGTCAGTCAGAAAGAAAAACACCAATACAGTATATTAACACGTATATATGGAATTTAGAAAGATGGTAATGACAACCCTATATGTGAAACAGCAAAAGAGACACAGATATAAAGAACAGACTTCTGGACTCTGTGGGAGAAGGCAAGGGTGGGATATTTGAGAAAATAGCATTGAAACATGTATATTACCATATGTGACATAGATCACCAGCCCAAGTTTGATGCATGAAACAGGGCACTCAGGGCCGGTGCACTGGAACAACCCAGAGATAGGATGGGGAGGGAGGTGGCTTCAGGATGGGGGACACATGTACACCCATGGCTGATTCCTATCAATGTATGGCAAAAATCACCCCAACATTGTAATTAGCCTCAAATTAAAATAAATAATTTTTAAAAAAAACATTTCAGATAAAAATGCTCAAAAGAATAGGAATAGGAAGATACTTAACATGAAATAATAATACATTTGAATCAGACATTCCCACTGAAGTCAAGAACAAGACCAGGTGCCCACTGTCAGTACTGTTACTGAGCATTATACTGGAATTGCTAGACTATGCAGTTCATTTAATTCAAATATTTAGTGGGCATATACTCTGTGACAAACACTATTTCATTTCCTTCTTTGTAACAAAGCAGATAACAAAGTAACAAATGTCTCTGAATTTATGGGATTGATATTCTGGGACCCATAGACTATGTTAGATAAAAGAGAAATAATTGGGGTATAATAAATATTGCTATTGGTAGATGATATAATTGTATATATGGAAAACCTAAGAAAATCAACTGAGGAACTACTATCAGTTCAGTTCAGTCGCTCAGTTGTGTCTGACTCTTTGCGACCCCATGAATCGCAGCACACAAGGCCTCCCTGTCCATCATCATCTCCTGGAGTTCACTCAAACTCACATCCATCGAGTCGGTGATGCCATCCAGCCATCTCATCGTCTGTTGTCCCCTTTTCCTCCTGCCCTCAATCCCTCCCAGCATCGGAGTCTTTTGCAATGAGTCAACTCTTCGCATAAGATGGCCAAAGTACTAGAGTTTCAGCTTTAGCATCATTCCTTCTAAAGAAATCCCAGAGCTGGTCTCCTTTAGAATGGACTGGTTGGATCTCCTTGCAGTCCAAGGGACCCTCAAGAATCTTCTCCAACGCACAGTTCAAAAGCATCAGTTCTTCGGCACTCAGCTTTCTTCACATTCCAATTCTCACATCCATACATAACCAATGGAAAAACCATAGCCTTGACTAGACAGACCTTTGTTGGCAAAGTAATGTCTGCTTTTGAATATGTTATCTAGGTTGGTCATAACTTTTCTTCCAAGGAGTAAGCGACTTTTAAAATTTCATGGCTGCAGCCACCATCTGCAGTGATTTTATAATTTGGTAAGGCATTGGAATTGAAAACTTAATATGCAGAAATCATTAGTAGATGTTGTTATGTATATGATCTGAACCATTAAGAGTGTAAAGTAGATAATGATGCCATTTAAAAATATCTAACACTAACCAATGCTAAGTAATAAATGTGGAAAAATAGGAACAAAACTTTAGAATACATACTAATGAAGGACACAAAAGAAGACCTGGACAAATGGAAAAATTAAATCATTTTCTTGGATGCAAAAAAAGGGAAAAGACTAAGACTACACTATATTACACTAAAGAAGACCTATGAATGTCTATAAACACAGGAGAAGATGATCAACGTTATTTGTCACTAGGGAAATAAGGTGAAATTCTACTACATGCCAACTAGAAAGATGATAATAAAAAGACTAATAATTGTAAATGCTGATGAGAATGAGGAGAAATTAAGCTCTCATACAATAATGGTAAACTGGTATAGGCACTTTTCAAACTTTGTAAAACACCTGCTTAGGAACCAGTCAGAGGAATCTAACAAACAGAAATGAAAACATTTCCAACTTGTACCTGAATGTACGTAGCAACATTATTCACCATAGTCTCAAACGGAAAATAATTCCAATAACTGATTTTATATATGAAATGCATTATATACATTCACTAGATCACCCATGAATAGAATTGAAGAGGATATTTCCCAATTCACTATATGAGGCCATTTAGTTTTTAAAAATACAATTCTATCTAGTCATAATTTCAGAAGTTTTTCTATAGAAACCGACAGCCTGATCTTTAAATACAAATAGCAGTGTAAAAGATCTAGAACAGAAAAAAGAAAAAAAAAAAAAAAACTGTGAAAAAGAACAAAGTTGGTGGGTTGACATTACCTGACTTCAAGAATTTATAGCAAGCTACAGTAATCAAGACAGGGTGTTATCCATGTCAATGTAGACAAATGAGTGGAGCAGATTAGAGTTCAGAAAAGACCCACATATATATGGCCAAATGACATTTTTAAAAAGGAGCAAAGACAATAGAGTGGAGAAAAGCCTTTTCAACAAATGTTTTCTGGAACAAACATAAATTTATATCAACAAGAAAAGAACTTGGATCCATATGAGAGAGTCAACTCCTAGGTAGGTTGATAAAAAGTCCGGGGTCCCAGAGGAGGAGAGAGGGGTCTGGAGTTGTGAAGTAGGAGAAAAGGACAAAGGCTTTTTTTCTATATTGCTTTGTCTTAGGCAATATAACAATGTATCCTGCTTGAGGACATGTTTCTCCTCCTTGAGAATAATGACTAATCCTGTCATCTTAAAATGTATATGATGGCAGGGGGTCTGGTAAGACCTTTCTACTGTTAGTTCTAATCCCATTATCTTAACATGAAAATGGTGGGAATGGGTCTGATAAGATCTTTACAATCCTGAGACATTCTTTTGATTTACTCTAATAACCAATTGAAAAAAGTATGTAACTCCCTTGCTAAGACTAGCAATGGGGGCACTCTCTGCCCCCTTTTGATGTCTATGTCAGAGGCTTTCTCTGTCCTCTCGCTTTAATAAAACTCTGCTACACAAAAACTCTTGAGTGATCAAGCCTGGTCTCTGGTCCCAAAGCTAAATCTTCTTCTCCGGAGATCACAAATCTGACATCGTTCACTGTAAGTTATCACATACATTACACCAGCTACATAACTCAAAATGTATAATAAGTCTAATGGAATAATAGGTTCATATTTCATAATGAAATAATAATAAACCTAAATGAACCCCCCCCAAAAAAACTCCAAAACTTCTAGAAGAAAAAAACCGGTGAAGATCCTCTGAACTTGTAGTTAGGTGTAGCTGTACCTAGATTCTTAGGCACAACATCAAAAGAATGAGTCCTTTAAAAAAAGTTCAGACACTGGACTACATAAAAGCTAAATTCTTCTGCTGTTCAAAACATATTGTTAAGAGAATACTGAAAGTCAAGTCAAAGACCAGGAGAAAATCTTTGAAAAGCAAGTAACTGGTAAAGGAAGAATCTGTATTCAGAATATACAGAGAATTCTCAAAAATCAACAAGAAAACACAAGAAAATTGCAAAAGACTTGAACAGATACTTCAAGGAAGATATACAGATGGCCGCTAAGCACATGAAACAATGCTCAGGATCATTAGCCATAACTAGGTAAATAAACATTAAAACCACAAGCTACTGTTCCATACCTATTAGAATTAAAAAGAAAAACTATACAAAATGTGGAGACACCCAACAGCCACCCATCTGTTTCTCCTGGATATAAAGTACAGCCATTTCAGTAAACAGTTTAGCAGTTTCTTGAAAAGTTAGATATACACCTACTACAGGATTTAGCCATTCAACCACTGGGAATTTACTCAGGAGAAAGACAAACATATAAATATAGACTTGAACATGAGTGTTCATAGAAGCTTTATCTGTAATAACTAAAAACTGGAAACACAACTAGCCACCAACAGGTGACTTAATGAATGAACTAATCATTCCACGATGGAATACAGACCAACAAAAAGGAACTATGGATACACATAAGGATGAATTTCAAAATATTCAAGAAAATTAGAGATACCAATGGAACATTTCATGCAAAGACAGGCTCAATAAAGGATAGAAATGGTAGAGACCTAACAGAAGCAGAAGATATTAAGGAGAGCTGGCAAAAATACATAGAAGAACTATACAAAAAAGATCTTCACAACCCAGATAATCATGATGGTGTGATCACTCACCTAGAGCCAGACATCCTGGAATGCGAATTTGAGTGGGCCTTAGGAAGCATCACTATGAATAAAGCTAGTGGAGGTGATGGAATTCCAGTTGAGCTATTTCAAATCCTGAAAGATGATGCTGTGAAAGTGCTGCACTCAATATGCCAGCAAATTTGGGAAACTCAGCAGTGGCCACAGGACTGGAAAAGGTCAGTTTTCATTCCAATCCCAAAGAAAGGCAATGCAAAAGAATGCTCAAACTACTGCACAACTGCACTCATCTCACACGCTAGTAAATTAATGCTCAAAATTCTCCAAGCCAGGCTTCAGCAATACGTGAACCGTGAACTTCCTGATGTTCAAGCTGGTTTTAGAAAAGGCAGAGGAACCAGAGATCAAATTGCCAACATCCACTTGATCATGGAAAAAGCAAGAGAGTTCCAGAAAAACATCTATTTCTGCTTTATTGACTATGCCAAAGCCTTTGACCGTGTGGATCACAATAAACTGTGGAAAATTCTGAAAGAGATGGGAATACCAGACCACCTGACCTGCCTCTTGAGGAATCTGTTTGCAGGCCAGGAAGCAACAGTTAGAACTGGATATGGCCAGGTTCGATGCATGATACAGGATGCTCGGGGCTGGTGCACTGGGATGACCCAGAGAGATGGTATGGGAAAGGGGATGGGAGGGGGGTTCAAGATGGGGAACATGTGTACACCCGTGGCAGATTCATGTTGATGTGTGGCAAAACCAATACAGTATTGTAAAGTAATTAGCCTCCAATTAAAATAAATAAATTTATATTAAAAAAAAAAGAACTGGATATGGAACAACAGACTGGTTCCAAATAGGAAAAGGAGAACGTCAAGGCTGTATATTGTCACCCTGCTTATTTAACTTATATGCAGAGTACATCATGAGAAACTCTGGGCTGGAGGAAGCATAAGCTGGAAGCAAGATTGCCGGGAGAAACATCAATAACCTCAGATATGCAGATGACGTCACCCTTATGGCAGAAAGCAGAAAACTAAAGAGCCTCCTGATGAAAGTGAAAGAGGAGAGTGAAAAAGTTGGCTTAAAGCTCAACATTCAGAAAACTAAGATCATGGCATCCGGTCCCATCACTTCATGGCAAATAGATGGGGAAACAGTGGAAACAGTGTCAGACTTTATTTTGGGGGGTCCAAAATCACTGCAGATGGTGACTGCAGCCATGAAATTAAAAGATGCTTACTCCTTGGAAGAAAAGTTATGACCAACCTAGACAGCATATTAAGAGACATCACTTTGCCAACAAAGGTCCGTCTATCAAGGCTATGGTTTTTCCAGTAGTCATGTATGGATATGAATTCAACTATAAAGAAAGCTGAGCACCGAAGAATTGATGCTTTTGAACTGTGGTGTTTCAGAAGACTCTTGAGAGTCCCTTGGACTGCAAGGAGATCCAACCTGTTCATCCTAGAGGAAATCAGTCCTAAATATTCATTGGAAGGACTGATACTAAAGCTGAAACTCCAATGCTTTAGCCACCTGATGCAACGAACTGACTCATCTGAAAAGACCCTGATGCTGGGAAAGATTGAAGGCAGGAGGAGAAGGGGACGACAGAGGATGAGATGGTTGGATGGCATCACCGGCTGAATGGACATGAGTCTGAGTAAACTCTGGGAGTTGGTGATGGACAGGAAGGCCTGGCATGCTGCAGTCCATGGGGTCACAAAGAGTCAGACACAACTGAGCAACTGAACTGAACTGAACTGAATGCTGATGAAACAAGTTAGAATGAAAATGAATGTACACTGTATGATTCAATTTACCAAAATGTTTTTAAAAATATAAAGTGACCTATTGTAACATAGAATAGATTGGTGGTTGAATAGTTCAGCGGTTGCTTGGAAAGGTGTTCGGAATATGACAGGCAGAGATTAAAAAGGAACACAATGAAACTTTTCAAGATGACAGGTATGTTCACTGTCTACATGGTGTTGATACTTTCATGAGTATATGGGAGTGGAAACTTGAGTGCACAGAGAATCAAGGAAAATTTCTGGGGTGAGAAATGTTTTAAAATTGAACTGTGTAACTGTAGAAATTCAAAGTACTGATATGTATATTTGTACTTAATGAATTTTACAGCAAATAAAAGTACAATTAAAAAAGACTTCCTTTTCTACAGTAAAAAAAAAAACAACAACCAAAGAAAGAACCCATCAACTGAAATTTCAAAAGAAGGTCAAGGAAAAGAGTTCACCAAGAAATAAAAGTAGCCAGAAATCTCGGGGGGGGGGGGGGGGTAGAAAAAAAAGGGCACCATAAATTTTTAAGTGAAGTGGTAGAATCAGAAGTAATCAGAAAGTCAAAATGGATTAATGAAATTATAATCCAATACTTTTGAATACTGTATGTCAACACTACCTCCATTTTTGAATACATTTGATTCCAGACACCATGCCAGTGGTTCACCAACCTGAGTTGATACTACTGGAACTATTTTTAGAAAGTATAAATATCTCAGATGCAAATGTGTTGAGAACAGAGAAATTAAGCAATACAGTCACCTATCATGCTTACACAGATAATCCAAAAAGTTAAAAAAAAATCTCCTTTGATATAAAACCACCTATTAAAAAAATTCGCACTGTAGAACAGAATATAGGGTAAGGGAGAAGCTTTTACTTGAGTAAGAATGACCCTAGGTGGAAATATCCGAAAGTATAATAAACTTGGGTACAAGAGGAACGGAAACTATATTAGATTACATTAAAAACAGTAAATTTATAACTGCATCAACCACACTGAATTTTGTGAGGACGGTGAGAACAGTGGTGATGCGGGGAGCCAAAGTTTTTAGTAGGGTCCTTGAGGACAGACAGGGCTTCCGTGTTGGTGCAGAGGTTAAAGTGTCTGCCTGCAATGTAGGAGACCTGGGTTCGATCCCTGGGTCGGGAAGATCCCCTGGAGAAGGAAATGGCAACCCACTCCAGTATTCTTGCCTGGAGAATCCCATGGACGGAGGAGCTTGGTGGGCTACAGTCCACGGGGTCGCAAAGAGTCGGGCACGACTGAGCGACTTCACTTGGAGGACAGACTACAAGGAGAGAATTGTATTCGGATTAACTGGGGAAATGCAGCCTTCAAGTCTGTTTCCGGCATTCGCCCCTGATCCTACGGATTCTCCAGGGACCCCGGACCTCCTCAAATACTGAAAGCCCCCACCAGGCCGTCTAAATGCCAGATTAAACTCCAAACATGACCAAGAAACCGAGACAGCCCCTAACCCAGGTGTCTCTAACAGAGTCGCAGGTTAACCAGGACAAGATATCGCGTTCACCGATACAAACTTTCATCACAGTTCGCAATCACGGAGCCTCACAAGCAAAGCGATCCAAACCCTGACTGAGTTGGACCTTAGGTCAATGATTTCTTCAGACTCTTAATCACAGATTGTCAAAGGCTTCATCATTAACTCCCAGTAGTCTCTGAGGCCGAATCTAAATAAAATCCCAATTACGGTCCTTCACACATGCTCCGGTTTCACAGACCCCACAGGCCGTGAATACAAGCCCAGAACCCGACTCACTTGATCCCAAACCCGTCCAGATACCACTGGCAGCAACAGAATGCTGGAGCCCGCTGTCTCTACCGACGCCTTTCACGGTCCCTCGGGACGCATACCTGCTGGTTCAGGTTATCAGCCAACGACCTTGGAGCGCTGCCGGATTTCCGGATTCCGTCAGCGGACTCCGCTTTATGACGTAACATGACCCCACCCACCACGGCGTTTCTGACGAGACAAGCCGTAACGGCTGTGGGAAGAAAATGAAATCATTCCTGGCACCCTCAATGCTTTTGCTTCCTGGTTGCAAGGAATGACCAACCATTCTGTACTAACTGCGTTAAGATTTCAGAGGTCAATGTAGTTCCAAGGACAACGTGGCGAGTTCAGCCGGCTGAGACAAAAAGAAAAACTGTAGCGCCCTTTGTGAACTTTAGAACTAGAGCCCGACGGGCACGGCCGTCTTAGAAGGCAGGTGTCCGTACGACGGAAAGGGCTCAGGCGCCCGGTAACTTGGGAAGATTAAAGACAGAAGCTGCGACCTCTCTGGAGAAGCAGCGGCCACTTGAGTTGACAAAAGTAGTGGTCACTTATAATCCTAGGTTTGTGGAGATAGCAGTTAAATGTGGAGTGGGTAAAGGCTTATGTAGTTTAGAAGAATTAACAGCTTTTGTAAAGGTGTGCATGCAAAGTCACTTCAGTCGTGTCCGACTGTTTGCGATCCCATGGGCTGTAGCCTGCCAGGTTCTTTTGTCCATGGGATTCTCCAAGCAAGAACACTGTTCTGCGGGGGATCGTCCGGACCCAGGGATCGAACCTTGGGCATCTGCATTTCAAGCAGATTGTTTACCTTTAGTTCAGTCGCTCAGTCGCGTCCGCCTCTTTGCCACTGGCTAAACCGGGGGAATAGCTAGAGGTGTATCTCGATAAAAATGTTAAGATCCGAGTGGGATGGACACATAGCGACATCTAGTGGGTAAGTGGATGAGGTGAAAATGTGTGAACTATGTGTTTTAAAAAGTAAATGGTGACAGTGGGGCATTTGAGAATGTAAAATTATGAGATCATGCAATTATCATACTTGGCATAGTTCACAAATGAAAAAAAAACAATGCTTTAAAATGTTATTTTTATGTAGGCATGGGAAGTTTAATTCTAGAGGGTTTAAAGATGATTCTTTTAGAAGGCAACCTAGATCCAATTTAAATTTTTCATTCTTTGACCCAGCAATTCTGATTCCTACAATTTATTTGGTAAAAAGTTTTATTAACCACAGAGGCTTTTTTAACAAACAAAGGAAAAGCCTAAGTGTACAGTAATAGATGCTTTGGTAAATTATGGGCTATCCACTCAGTATAACAGTATATAATATTTAAAGATTGTTACTATAAATAAGGAAAATGGTTTTTCCAGTAGTCATGTGTGGATATGAGAGTTGGACTATAAAGAAAGCTGAGCACCGAAGAATTATGCTTTTGAACTGTGGTGTTGGAGAAGACTCTTGAGTCCCCTGGACTGCAAGGAGATCCAACCAGACCATCCTAAAGGAAATCAGTCCTGAATATTCATTGGAATGACTAATGCTGAAGCTGAAACTCCAATACTTTGGCCACCTGATGCAAAGAACAGACTCATTTGAAAAGACCCTGATGCTGGGAAAGATTGAAGGCAGGAGGAGAAGGGGACGACAGAGATGATTGGATGGCATCACTGACTCAATGGACATGAGTTTGAGTAAACTCTGGGAGTTGGTGATGGACAAGGAAGCCTGGCTTGCTGCAGTCCATGGGGTTGCAAAGAGTTGGACACAACTGAGCAACTGAACTGAAGTATTCTTCAGAAGATAAAAAGTATCGGCAGGATAGTATATATATTTTGATCCTTTTATGAGAACAAACCATAAACGTTTGTCTTTTTGAAAATTCTGATTGGTTAAATATTTAGCTTGGATTACTTTAGGGTTTGTGCTTATGAGTAGGGAATATAAGTTTATAGACTTGTCTCATTTTTCTTTTGTAAAAAATATACTTACCTGCATTTAAAATTTGGAGGAGAATATATCGTTAACAGTATTTTGCTCTTAGGTACAATAAGGGTGACAAAATTTGTTTATATATGCCTTTTAATTTTTATATATTAAGAATTTGTTTTCATAATTTCTTAATAGTATTACATTCCCTTCAGGGATTAAATTTCAGCCCTATTCACCTGAGATGTCAAACTCTGAAAGGTGAGTTGAACATGTGGTCCAGAGAACTCGCGGCAGCCCATTCTGTGACTGACTGATCAGTTTCAGGAATGAGCGGCTGTGACCCTGCCATGGCAGCATGTGTAGGTTCACAGAAAGACAAGTAGAAAGCATCTGAGGACCTGGTAGGTGGGGCCCTCATGTCTGATTCTTTGTTGTAGAGTATCTGCCCAGAATCCATCCTATGACAATGTGGGGCGGGAGTGGCTGCACTAATCCGGGATTTAGGGCAGAGTTGTTCAAATTTAAGTATAGATCAGAAAGGTCATTTTATAAACCCGGATTCTGGGGTCCCCAGTCTCACAGGTACTGGTTTGGGTCTGCAGTGTGACTCAAGAGCTTGCATCTTTTACAAGCCTCTCAGAGAATCCTGAGGCAGGAAGCCCATAGAAAACACTTAGAAACACATCTAGAGTGTTCTTGGGTCACAACAGATCTAGTTGGCTCCCCCTGGTACATTTAGGTGTTGATTCAAATTACATTTGCCCAGAAGAGCCTTCCTTGGAAACCCTTTCTAAAATAGCTTCCCCGTGACAGCGTATGTACTAGGCTTAATATTTCTCCAAAACGTTTATCAGAACTGATATTCTGATGTGTATTTACTCAGTCACCTTCACTAGACTGTATGCTCCATGAAGGCCATGGCTTTGCCTGTTTTGTTCACTGATGAGTCTCCAGTGACTAAAACAGTGTCTGGCCAAATGTAGATGCTTAACAAATATTTTTAAAGGAATGAATTACTCACCATGCAATTGGATATTGAATACTGCCACAATACTGTATGGCAAATGTCCTTTTCTTTTTCCCCTAAAAGCAAGACTCATTATTTGTAAACTGGGTTAAATATCCTTATTATATCAAAGAAAATAATTGGATAGAGACAAGAGATCTATTGCTTGGAAAACTAAGAATTTGTTGCAAGCAGACCTGCCCAGAAGGAATTGATAAAGGAGACTGACAAAAAGAAAATAACAGAAGGAAACGTGACATCAGGAATGAAGAAAAAGGAATGGAAAGGGTAAATAGATCATCAAATAAAATAGGCTAGTCTCCTTTTGAATTTTTTTAAAATTACATTGGATGGTTGAAAGCAGACATGATAACTTTACCTGATATGGTTCTCAATGTAAGTAGAAGTGTTGAGATATCATTCCGTTAGGGAACTGTAAATTAAGGCCATCATTATCTACTACCACATACGTGACAGGATGGCTGGAATCAAGTATGACAGTGCCAACTGCTAGAAAAGACATGGAACATCCAGGGTGTTCATACACTACTGGTGAGAATGTAAATTAGTACAGCCACTAAAGAAAAATTTGGCAGTTTCTTATAAAGTTAAACACAAATGTAACATATGACTGCTGGGTATTTACCCCAAAGGAACAAATACTTACTTTCCCATAAAGTTGGGTCCATAAATGTTCATAGGGTTTTATTCAAAACAATGAAACACTGGAAAACAACCCAGACATCTGTCAATAGTAAACAGACAGTCACTGTATATCCATACAAAAGAATATTATTAACAAGTAAAACCACTTATACACCAAAAAAATTGGATGGATCTTAACAGCAATTTGCTGAGTGAAACGAAGCCTATCTCAAAGGCTACATATGGTATGATTCCATTTTAACAGCATTGTTGAAATAACCAAGCTGGAGTGATGGAGTTTGACCAGTGGTCACCATGGTCAGGGGTGGGGGAAGAGTGTGACCACAGAGGGGTAACATGAGGATGTTTCTTTGTGTTGGCACAATTCTGCATCCCAATTGTGGTGGGGTTTACAGAAATCTTATGTGTAAGATAAAATTTCTTAAAACTATATACTAAAAACAAAAAACTTCATATAAATTAGTGCATGCAAAAACCTACTAAAATCCAAATAAGATCCAGTTTACCTAACAGCACTGCACCAATGTCATTTTATTGGGTTTGATGATGCATTATGGTTATGTAAGATAACACCACTGAAGAAACTGAGTAAGGGTATGTGGGAACTTGGTATATTTTGTAATTACTTGGGAGTCTAAAACTATTTCAAAACGAATTTTAGAAAAATCATTTTTAAAGTGTTTGTAAACTACCTAATGCTACTTATAAACTTAGATAAATACATCCAGTTATGTTGGATTTCATTTATGAATATATTCCTTTTTACTTTGAAGTACATTGTAGACAGAGCTGAATTTAGAACCTAAGAAATGCAAGAGTGAAAAATATAATAATATAAAGTGGGCACAGAACACTCCTGTATTGTATATAACATTACAAATTAGTGTCGAGACTAGCCCACTTTAAAATTATGGAATCATTGATATGGTTCAAGGTATTCTGCCCCAAAATGGACATCAGGTGTATAATAAATTTAGACTTGTGATAGAAAGTTCAAGTATATGTCATTTTCATGAGGTTTCTTTCCTTCAGAATTCTGATATTTTGCTAAAGTTACTCCATATTTAGTGGGTCCATAACCATTTTATTTCTGTGTGAATTCATGAAAAGCAATGAGGCAGAATGTATCACTGAAATCCTGCCATATTCATTGCCATCTGAAAATTTTTCTCCAGCATGCATATCAGGCAACTTACTGAGGTTTTATTTCCAGGCAAAGTCTTTCCCACAATCATCATATTGTTACTATGTATGAGCTCATTGGTGATCTATTATGATCACTGATGAGATAGGGTTTTTATTTCCATAGAAGGCTTTCCTAGTCTCTCCAGTCATAGGATTTATCTTAGCACACACTTTTCAGACATATAATTAGTACCTAAAAATGCTTCCTTGAGCTTTTTCTGCATTGAATGTATCAGAGCTTTTCCTACATGTTAATTTAGACATACAGTGTGAGGTAACTGATCACTGAAGGCACTAGCATATTCTCTTCATTCATTAAATTTCACCCCTATGCAAATTTCATATTTCCTAAGGGTGAAATTAGCAGCAGGCTAATCTACGCTGACAATAGTCAAGTATGCTAGGAGCACACTGATGTTTAATGAGTTCACTGAAACATCATCTTTTTTATCCTAAAAAATACACTTGTATATAATGAATTCAGAGTTTCTACAAAGAATTATGTACTTTGACCTATATGTTTCTCATGTGTATTAACAAGGGTCGACAAAAGATTACCCCCAATCACTGGATTCATAGTCGGTCTCTTTTATGAGTTCTTTGAGGTACAATGAGTGTTGAATTTGTGTTGAAGGCTTTCTCACATTAATTGCATACATACAGTTTGTCTCCTGTGTAAATTTTCTGGTGGGTAATGAGACCAATACCAATGCTGAATAGGATTTTCCACAGTCAGTATATATAAAGGTTAGAAATCTCTGATGTTGGACAAAGCATATTTTCTTCCTGTAGGTGTGATCATAGTCATCGCTTTTATGGTTTGTTTCCATTATGAGTTCTCTGATGTACAAGGAGATTCCTTTTTGAGGAGAAGCCTTTTCCACAATCACTGCATACAAAAGGTTTCTCTCCTGTATGAGTCCGCTGATGAACCACTAGACGGCTTTTCACAATGAAGCCTTTGCCACATTCACTGCAGGCATAAGGTTTCTCTCCAGTATGAATCTGCTGATGTAAAATGAGCTCTGTTTCCATGACAAAACCTATTCCACATTCACTGCATACATAGGACTTCTCTCCCATATGAATTTGTTGATGTACGATGAGATAGCGTTTCATGGTGAAACCTTTTCCACACTCACTGCATGTAAAGGGCTTCTCTCCAGTATGAGTTCGCTGATGTACCACAAGATTGCTCTTAAAGGCAAACTCTTTTCCACATTTATTGCATCTATAGGGTTTCTCTCCAGTGTGAGTTCGCTGATGTAACATCAGTCCACTGTTCACAATGAAGCCTTTCCCACATTCACTGCATCGGTAAGGTTTTTCACCAGTATGTGTTCGCTGATGCACGACCAGCCGACTCTTCAATGGGAAGCCTTTTCCACATTCACTGCAGATGTAGGGTTTCTCGCCAGTGTGAGTTCGTTGATGTATGGTAAGCATGCTTTTCATGGTGAAGCCTTTTCCACATTCACTACATACATAGGATTTCTCTACTGTATGAGTCTTCTGATGTACAATCAGATTACCCTTCCTGGGAAAGCCTTTTCCACATTCATTGCACACATACGGCTTCTCTCCTGTATGAATTCGCTGATGTTCGGTCAGACGGCTTTTCATGATGAAACCTTTCCCACATTCATTGCATATGTAGGGTTTCTCTCCTGTATGATTCCGTTGGTGGATGATGACATAGTGCTTTGTGGTAAAGCCTTTCCCACATTCACTGCAGATGTAGGGTTTCTCTCCGGTGTGAGTTCGCTGGTGTACAGTGAGCATGCTCTTTCCAGTAAAGCCTTTTCCACATTCACTACATACATAGCATTTCTCTCCAGTATGATTTCGCTGATGTAAGATGAGATTACGCTTCCCTGGGAAGCCTTTTCCACAGTCACTGCATACATAAGGCTTCTCTCCTGTGTGAGTTCGCTGGTGTTCAATAAGACGGCTCTTTGTAGTGAAGACTTTTGCACAATCACTGCATATAAAAGATTTCTCTCTCTCATGAATTCTCTGATGTTCATTGAGCCTGGACTTCCGGGAGAATACTTTTGCACACAGACTGCATCCATAAGGTTTCTCTCCTGTATGAACTCTCTGATGATCAGTGAGCTGAGACTTCTTAACAAAGGCTTTCCCACATTCACTGCATATATGGGCTTTCTCTATGTTGTGAGTTATTTGGTGCTTAATGACTTGGGACTTAGTGCTGATGGGTTTTGCACTTACAGGGCATTTAACTGGAGAATGACATTTTTCATGTTTACCAAACAGAAATGATTTCCCATCTCCATTACATTTAATAGAGTTTTTAATTTCATAGCTTTGGCTCTGGATGACTAAACTTAAATTTGACTTCAAAGTTTTTATATAGTACTCAAACATATCATGATTTTGCCTGAAACAGAAATAACCTTGGCTTTGAGGAACAGGATTTCCAAATGCATTATGTTCCTGGCATTGTTCAATACCTTTCAGCATTTTTTTATTTTCCCAGTCAACCTGCAGATGATTACCAATGTTGCCAGTTTCTAGGAAAGAAGAGAATAATGAATCGTTTTTATTCCTGTTTGGAATAAAATTGATTAAAAAATTCCTTAGTGTTTTTAAAAAATGGTACTTTAGTGGCAACCTTATGATAACAGTATGAAACAAACACTCCCTGTATAAATGTTCCTTATTTCTAACACATTGGTAAAACCAAAGTAACACAGGGACTTCCCTGGTGGGCCAGTGGTCAAGACTCTGTACTTCCACTGTAGGGCACATGGGTTTGATCTCACATGCAGTGTGGCCAAAAATTCAAAACAAAACAAAACAAAACACCACAAAGATTTCTTCTTGAGCTGAGGCCTGGAAGGTGGAATTCCACAGCCAGGGAAGTGAAAGGGATTTGTGATAGGGTTCAAAGGAGTGAGTATAACATCCAAGGAAGGTGAAAACAAGGTAAACAAAAATCTAGATGTGAAATAAAATCAAGGATCAAATCTCAGAAGTGAAAACGGGTATATTTCCCTCTCAAGTCTAAAAGTTCTTTTATGGGAGAGAGCTATGCAGAGGCACAGTTTCTCTATTTTCAGACACTCCCCAGCCTCTTCTCCCTGTCTAGCTCAGGACATCTGCAGTTACCAACCAGTGCTCACTCACCTGGCCAGGTACGACTGTGGATTTCATCTTCTGTCATCCATCGTTCTTTCCCTTGTTCCAACTTGGACAGTACATCTGATTTGCTGACTCGATATCCTGTTCATGGGAAATGATAGAAGATTTAGTCCCACTGAATTGGGCTAGGGCTGGTCAAGACAGGAGAATTTTACATTTGAGGGATTGGTTTTCCCATCTGCCAAGCAGAGGCTTTGCACTCAGGAGAGACTCATGGGATGTTATGATATGCTGATCTCTTTGGTCTCCACCACTGGTTTTTGGCAGACAGCTTCTGCAGCCCTTATAGGGATTTCCCTGGTGGTTATGCAGAGGGCCTGGGTTTGATCCGTGGTCATGGAACTAGATCCCATATGCTGCAACTAAAGATCCCATATGCCACAACAGAGCTTGAAGATCCTTTTTGCCACAACTAAGACTTGGTATGCGTACTAAGTCACTTCAGTTGTGTCCGACTCTTTGTGACCCTATGGACTCTAACTTGCCAGGTTCTCTGTCCATGGGATTCTTCAGCATGAATACTGGAGTGGGTTGCCATGACCTTCTCCAGGGGATCTTCCTGACCCAGGGATCAAACCATAGTCTCTTGTATCTCCTACATTGGCAGGCAGGTTCTGTACCACTAGCGCCACCTGGGAAGACCTGGCGCAGCCGGATAAATATTTTTAAAATTAAAATAAAAATGATGTCCTTGTAATTTCCTATGTGAGAGGCATGGCAGAAACCTCTTTTGTTACAGCATTTGGTTTAAATTCCAGTTTCTGGAACAAGAACTTCCAACACCCTTGGTCTCCAAGAGTGATGGGTGTCTTCTGTGTGCTGATAAGATGACTGGTGACTAGGGGCCCTAGGGAGTTTAAGAGTGGAGACTGGCTGCCAGAAAAACCAAGGGATGAACTGAAGGTTAGAAATTTCAGCTCCTCCTACCCCTGCCACGAGCTTCCCTGATAGCTCAGTTGGTACAGAATCCACCTGCAATGCAGGAGACCCCCGTTCAATTCCTAGGTCAGGAAGATCCGCTGGAGAAGCAATAGGCTAACCACTCCAGTATTCTGGCCTGGAAAATTCTGTGGACTGTATAGCCCATGAGGTTTCGAACAGCTGGACATGACTGAGCAACTTTCACTTTCTTTCACTTTTCACCCCCGCCGCACAGAGAAAGGGGACAGGAGACTGAGTTAACCACCCACAGCCAGTGATTTTAAGAAACATGCCTACACAATGAAATCAGCATAAACACCCCTACACAACCAGGCTGGGGGAGCTTCTGGGTTGATGACCACATCAAGGTGACACACTTGGAGCACTCATGGAAGGACCATGATCCCTCCCCCTTAACTCTGTCCCAGCATCTCTTCCATTTGGCTATTCCTGAGTTTATCCTTTATAATAAACTGGTAATGGTAAGTTAAGTGTTTTCCTGAGTTCTGTGAGCCATTCTGTCAAATGCTAAGGGGTGGAGAATGGGAATGCCTGATTTTTTTTTTTTTAATGTAATTTTTTTTTTTTTGGCCATGCCCTGTGGTATGTGGGACCTTAATTTCCCAACCAGGGATCACACTTGTGCTCCCTGCATTCGAAGTGCGAATTCTTAACCACTGGACCACCAGGGAAGTCCCAAAGGCTCAGTTTATAGTCAAGTCAGACAGAAGTGTGGGTACCCTGGACACCTAATATGTTTAACTTACATCTGAAGTGAGCCCATAAGCTTCTGGGGTACGATGCTGAATTTGGGTGGTTAGTGTCAAAAGAGGATTAAATTGCGGGACATCCAGGCTGTACATGGAGAGTAGGAGAATTGGTTACTAGTATAGAAAAAACCCAGACATTTGGTATCAGTCGTGTTGGGCGTAAAAACAGTTCACAGCACATTGTATATATCCTTTCATCAGGAGTTAGAAGAGGCAATAAGAATCTGCCATAGGGCACTGCAGTGATTTCAAAGTTTAAGCAGCTGAGAAAATAAAGGCCACTGACTGGGGACCCTATGAAGGACCCAAGGGAGCTGTCCTCACCCACGGACACCAGGTTGCTATAATTCTCCAGCATCACATCCCGGTACAGGGTCTTCTGAGCAGGGGCCAGGAGCTGCCACTCTTCCCATGTGAAGTCCACAGCCACATCTTTGAATGACAAGGTTTCCTGGAGTAACAGATTCCTGGTTTAATATGAGTGTTTCTCTTCAATTCATTCATAAAGAATATAAAGGAAGCTGTCCTGCTCATATTAAGTACGATTTTGACACCAATTCTCATGTGTATGTTTTTTTTTAAACAAACCACCAAGCAATTGTCTGACACCTGCTGTGTGCCCTACCATTCAATTCTGACACAATCAACCTGAAGAGAGTACCATGTGGCATAGGGTAAGGGCTCAGTCCCCATGTCTAAAATATGACACAAAGGAACCTAGCTACAAAATAGACAGATTCACACAGAGAATAGACTTATGGTTGCCAAAGTGGGAGTTGGAGGAGAAATGGGTTGGGAGTTTGGGATTAGCAGATGCAAACTATTGTATATATAGAATGGATAAATAAAGTTCTAATGTTCAGCACAGAGAACTATATTCAATATACTGTGACAAGCCATAACAGAAAATAGTATGAAAAAAGAATGTATATACATGTATAACAGAATCACTTTGATATACAGCAGAAATTAACACAACATTGTAAATCAAATATACTTCAATTTAAAAAAGATTTTAAAGAAGATATCATGAGCAAAGCTGAAATAAAAGTGACAAGCCAGGAAAATATTTTTTATAAACAAAAGAAAGAGGACTTCCCCAGGAGTCCAGTGCTTAAGACTCCATGCTTCCACTGCAGGGAGCGCATGTTTAATCCCTGGTCAGGGAAATAAGGTCCCACATGCCATGTTGTGAGGTTAAAATAAAAGAGAGAGAAAGAATCAATATATAGTACATAGGAATGACTCACTAATCAGAAGAAAAAGATAATCTTGTTAATGTAAAAATGATAAGGACAGACATTTCTCAAGAGAAAAAATACAGCTGATCAATTAATATACAAGACAGATTTCAACTTCATCTATGATGAAGGTAAATGCAAAATATGTAAAAAAAAAACTGATTACTGAAAATCATACAATTTGATAATATCCTAGTATAAAGTGCTGTCAAAGACTAAAGGCATGGATGACCTCATACAGTGGCAGGCACTCCTCTAAATGCTTTACGTAGCTTAACATACTTTTTGAGTATGACTATAGACAAATGGCTCAGTGGGTAAAGAATCTGTCTGCAATGCAGGAGACACAGGAGATGTGGGTTCAATCCCTGGGCTGGGAAGATCCCCTGGAGGAGGAAATGGCAACCCACTCCAGTATTCTTGCCTGGAGAATTCCATGGACAGAGGAACTTGGCAGGTTAAAGCCCATGGAGTCACACAGAGTCAGACACGACTGAGTGACTAAGCACAGTACAGCACATAGACAAATGGAATTTTATACAGCTAATATTTACTGAACAATTGCAGTCATTATTCGCTTAGATGTTTAAATTATATCATCTTGGGCAATAGGATGTCCTTTAAGAATGTAATTTTTTGCACAAAACGTCCTAACAGATGTGTACACAGATATATGCACAAACCCACATACATTTGTAAATAGACACACATCTACACACTCTGTGTGAACACAGAGTCAGTGATAGATACACATGATGTTCTAACACTAGTTTCACAGGAATCACATAAACACTACATTCTTAATCCCACTTTGCCATGGTGTTGGGGTTAGATTCAGTTTATTTCTCTCTACTGAACTGGATTTTTTTATAGGCTCTACAAATCCATTAAGGAATAAAGGAGAGAATAAAATAAGATATGAGTCACCTGCGCCTGGATCATATTCTCTGTTCTCTGAAAACAGTTGGCAATGCAGAGGTTCTGTCTCTGTCTCTTCTGGATATTCCTGTTAATTTCTAGTTAGATATCACAGCTGCCAGAGTGTCCCCAGAAATAACAATACCTAGGTCCTGGAACCTCCTCTTTCTTCATTCATATCTTATCTGTTGTTTAAATCTGTGGGTTGAAAAGCAAAATTACTTTTAGGATTATATTCCTTTTTTCTGTGTACTCACCTTAATACTACAGTCCCCAGTATTTCTGTCTCTCCATTTAGTTTCCCAGAGAATTTCACACCTCCAGCCAGTGAAACCTAATTCCCTGAATATGTGGGAGTAACATGAATTTGATGGGGGGAAGTGACCAAGGAGAATTAACACAGCACTACATTTCAGTGGCAGGTAATTTTCAGTTACACAGACGAAGCCATCTGGGCATTGAGAAACTGTAAAATTCTTCCTTTAAATTTTGTTGCCCTGACACCTCTTTAAAAGTCTTCATATCCCTTGTTTAAATACATTTTCAACATGAGGGCCAATGAGCAAATCAGAAAAAGAATATGCACTATACAATCTTGAGAAAGAAGAATGGAACTGGAGGAATCAACCTGCCTGACTTCAGGCTATACTACGAAGCTACAGTAATCAAGACAGTATGGTACTGGCACAAGACAGAAACATAGATTAGTGAAACAAAATAGAAAGCCCAGAGATAAATCCACACACCTATGGACACCTTATCTTTGAAAAAGGAGGCAAGAATATACAATGGAGAAAAGACAATCTCTTTAACAAGTGGTGCTGGGAAAACTGGTCAACCACTCGTAAAAGAATGAAACTAGAACACTTTCTCAGAGAAGGCAATGGCGCCCCACTCCATTACTCTTGCCTGGAAAATCTCATGGATGGAGGAGCCTGGAAGGCTGCAGCCCATGTGCGTTGCTGAGAGTCAGACATGACTGAGTGACTTCCCTTTCACTTTTCAGTTTCGTGCACTGGAGAAGGAAATGGCAACCACTCCAGTGCTCTTGCCTGGAGAATCCCAGGGACGGGGGAGCCTGGTGGGCTGCTGTTTATGGGGTCGCACAGAGTCAGACACGACTGAAGCGACTTAGCAGCAGCAGCAGTAGCAGAACACTTTCTAACACCATACACAAAAATAAACTCAAAATGGATTAAAGATCTAAATGTAAGGCCAGAAACTATAAAACTCCTAGAGGAAAACATAGGCAAAACACTCTCTGGCATAAATCACAGCAGGATCCTCTATGACCCACTTCCCAGAGTAATGGAAATAAAAGCAAAAATAAACAAATGGGACCTAATTAAACTTAAAAGCTTTTGCACAATGAAGGAAACTATGAGCAAGGTGAAAAAACAGCCTTCAGAATGGAAGAAAATAAAAGCCAATGAAGCAACCGACAAATAATTAATCTCAAAAATATATAAGCAGCACCTGCAGCTCAATTCCAGAAAAGTAAACGACCCAATCAAAAAATGGGCCAAAGAACTAAATAGACATTTCTCCAAAGAAGACATACAGACAGCTAACAAACACTTGAAAAAGATGCTCAACATCACTCATTATCAGAGAAATGCAAATCAAAGCCACAATGACGTACCATCTCACACCGGTCAGAATGGCTGCTATCAAAAAGTCTACAAACAGTAAATGCTGGAGAGGGTGTGGAGAAAAGGGAACCCTCTTACACTGTTGGTAGGAATGCAAACTAGTACAGCCACTATGGAGGACAGTGTGGAGATTCCTTAAAAAACTGGAATAGAACTTCCATACGACCCAGCAATCCCACTGCTGGGCATACACACTGGGGAAACTGGAATTGAAAGAGACACGTGTACCCCAATGTTCATTGCAGGACTGTTTACAATAGGCAGGACATAGAAGCAACCTAGATGCCCATCAGCAGATGAATGGATAAGAAGGCTGTGGTACATGTACACAATGGACTATTACTGAGCTATTAAAAAGAATGTATTTGAATCAGTTCTAATGAGGTGGATGAAACTGGAGCCTATTATACAGAGCAAAGGAAGAAAGAAAAACACCAATACACTATATTAACACATATATATGGAATTTAGAAAGACAGTAACAATGACCCTATATGCAAGACAGCGAAAGAAATACAGATGTAAAGAACAGACTTTTGGACTCTGTGGGAGAAGGTGAGGGTAGGATGATCTGGGAGAATAGCATTGAAACATGTATATTATCATATAATAGATCACCAGTCCAGGTTCAATGCATGAGACAGGGTGCTCAGGGCTGGTGCACTGGGAGGACCCTCAGGGAAGGGATGGGGAGGGAGGTGGGAGGGAGGGTCAGGATGAGGAACACATATACACCCATGGCTGATTCATGTGAATGTATGGCAAAAACCACCACAATATTGTAAAGTAATTAGCCTCCAATCAAAATTAAAAAAAAACTCACAAAACTAAAAAAAAAAAAAAGAATATGAGCTATAAACAACAAATATAAAAACAATTCAAAAATATAAATACGGGGGAAATGAATAAGGCAGTCAACTTGCAGGAAGAATAAAGACAAAATTTAAAGGGACTAGAAAACTGGTGGGTCAGGGACTTGGACCTGAAGTTTTCGGGGAATGTTATGTTCATTAGCCAAAGTCTGAGCTAAACACACAACCTACCAGGGCTCCTGAGCCTCCAAGCCTTCTGCGTCACGCATTTCTGCGCGAAAGACAGTGACCACTACCCACCCAACCCCCCACCCGACTAATACCAAACCAGGTCAGATACACACGTATACTGACCTCCCTTAATGGTTCCTCGACTTTGCTGCCAAGTCGTTTCAGTCGTGTCCGACTCTGTGCGACCCCAGAGACGGCAGCCCACCAGGCTCCCCCGTCCCTGGGATTCTCCAAGCAAGAACACTGGAGTGGGTTGCCATTTCCTTCTCCATCCTCGACTTTGAGCTCCAAATTATTCGAAAACCCGAACAAGACGCCGCATTCACTGACAATCCCCACCACACTAGTTGTCAACCGCCAAGACGCTAAACCCTGACCTCAGGACTCTCGGTAGTTGATCTGTTCAGACTTTTAATCGGTGACCACCAGAGCCCATGACTGACCCCAAAGACACCCCGATCACGGACGTTCAGTACACGCTCCCCTCAAAAACAAAATCAAACCGCCACCCGCCCTCGAGCTACCTTCACGGGCTGGAAGGAGCCACAACCCACCTAAAGGCCGACAGACCGCCCCCGTCCCCGCCCTTTTTACAGCCAGACACACAAACCCACCTGGTTCTCTCCTGAACCTGCAGCCACCTCTTCAGGGCCTGACTTTCTTCCCTAAGCTTCTTTCACTTCTGGTCCCCTCGCCCAGCCCCCCCTACAGACACCAACCGTCAAGGGTCAGCGGCGTTTCTACCGCGTTTCTATGGTGAACGATAGGGCGTTTCCGGCCTTTCCTTATGAGCTAATATATACGCGCCACCACTGCCGCCTCGGCCCCCTGGGGGCCGCCATCTTTGCCTATCTGTCGTATAGATGGCGTACGGAAATTCTATTTCCTGGCCCAAGGAAAATGGGGCGATTTTAAGAGGTTTGCGCTCATACAAAGCAATCATGACGTGAAGGTAAATTCGTTTGAATGGACAGGGCCCTCTTTCTAAGGTCGGAGCCCATCAAGACCAGAAGGGTGCAGGCATACATTCTAAGCGGCTGTTAATGGCTGTGGCGTCTCAGCTCCGTGGGAAGTTAAAATTACTTCCGGACATCTCGATCAGTGGTTTTACCCCGAAAAGATCTAGAGACGTATGAAAACTTAAGCGTGCTTGGAAAAAAACAAAAACTGGAGGCGCTCTGTAGCCACTGGGCAGGAGCACCGTGGAAGCAGCCATCTTAGAAGAGGTTCGGTGTCCGTACGCAGAGCAAGTGCTTTGTGCGGGGCGGGGCTAGGCGTGGAATTGTCAGGAAGTGTTTGCGGAAAACCGAGGTTTGGGAAACTGATTAGTATAGCGATCACAATGAGCAGAAACAGTGGACGTTGTGAGCCACTTCTCAAGTGTGCTAATTACACGGCCGAAATACAAAACTTGCCTTCTGTCACTATACATTAGTCTGTATTCTTTTCATAAAATTAGTACTATAGGTTCTGGCTTCTTTCACATAGTATAATTGTTTTGAAATTCATCATTACTAAAGTATCAATAGTTCGTTCCTTTTTGTTGCTTTAGTATGCATTGTTGGGTACTCATTGGATAATCATTTACCAATGGGTGGACCTTTGAATTGGTTCGGTTTTTTGGATACTGCAAATAGAACTGTGAATATCCGTACAACAATGACCTCAAAGAACTGTTTTTCCCAGTCCTGTGCATCTTTGTCACCTCCCGAAGAAGTCTTTGCCAGTCATTTACAGGGGTACTACCCATTTTATGCCCTGCTCCAGCTCCTTTTACTCCCATCACCCCAGCCCTAAGCTCGAAGACTCACTCACCCTGAGGAAACAGATCTTGAGGACACAGGCTGTGGCACAGACCCCAGGTTCACCTGTTGGCCTCAATATGTTTAACCCTATAGCCAATGCCATAAACAATTCTCAGAAAGTGACTGATAGTCATGTAACCAAAGGTCATAGCAAGAGGCTAGTTCCATTTTCCAATATTCCCTAAAATGACAATAATTTGCAAGAAGGGCTCAGGATTACTGAAAGCTGTTCTACTCAGAGTGAGGGTTCATAACAGCTAAAGGATACACATTAACATCAGCCAAGGGAAGAGACTGGAAGGGCAGAGTCTGGGGAAGTTCCAAATGGAGATTCCAGCTGCCTTTCCAACAATGGAATCATGGGCAGTGTAACTTTTTTCCCCCTTACTTTTTAATTGAAGTATAGCTGATTTACAATGTCGTGTTAGTTTCAGATGCACAGCAAAGTGATTCAGTTTTACATGGTGTTAGTCGCTGAGTAGTGTCTGACTCTTTGCAACGCTGTGGACTGCAGCCGGCTAGGCTCCTGTATCCATGGGATTCTCCAGGCAGGAATACTGGAGTGGGTTGCCATTCCCTTCTCCAGATCTCAACCCAAGGATCAAACCCAGGTCTCCAGAACTGCAGGCAGATTCTTTACCATCTGAGCCACCGGGGAAGCCAGAGTTTGACATATACGTAATAAATCCCTTTAATTTAAAAAAACATTAAATTTTTAAAAGTGAAGTATAGTTGATTTACATTGTGTTAGTTTCAGATATATAGCAAAACAATTCAATTATTCATATATATTGGGCTTCTCACATGGTGCTAGTGGTAGAGAACCCACCTGCCAATGCAGGAGACATAAGAGACGCAGGTTTGATCCCCAGGTCGGGAAGATCTGGAGGAGGGCATAGCAACCTACTCCAGTATTCTTGCCTGGAGAATCCCATGGATAGAAGAGCCTGACAGGCTATAGTCCATAGAGTCAGAAAGCGTCAGACATGATTCAAGTGACTTAGCATGTACATACGTGAATATATATTCTTTTTCAGATTCTTTTCCTTAATAGGTTGCTACAAAATATTTAGTATAGTTCTCTGTCCTATAGTATAGGCTCTTGTTGGTTATGTTTTTTGTTTGGCCACACCTTGAGGCTTGCAGAATAGTAGTTCCCCAACCAAGGATGGAATCTGTGTCCCCTGCAGTAGAAGGGCAGAGTTCTAACCACAGGACTGCCAGAGAACTCCCATGGTTATGTATTTTGTATATAATAGTGAGGGTTACTTTCCTGACATAAATGTGTGACAGCAGGCAGGCAGGGGGCATCACCAACCTGGAGCTCCCCTGAACCCCAATGTCCAGTCTTTATCTGGGGCTGGATCCCAGCGGGCTGGAAGGAAACCCACAGGCCTGATTTTAGTTTCCAGTCCCTGCAGAGGTCCACTGACACCATGGGATCTATAGCTTCTGCCCTAAATCAGTGTGGGTGTGGTTTTTCCTTTTTCCCTTGCTGATTTTAGTGTCTATTCTTTCTATAATACACGTAACCTTGAGGATAACACGTTTTCTGAGTTCTATCAGTCTTTCTAGCAGATTATCAGACCTGAGGGTAGTCTTGGGGACCCCCAACACAATAGTGAAAGTCACTCAGTTGTGTCCGACTCTTTGTGACCCCACAGACTGTAGCCTGCCAGGCTCCTCTGTCCATGGAATTCTCCACGTAAGAATACTGAAATGGGTAGCCATTCTTTTTTCCAGGGGATCTTCCCAACCCAGCGATCGAACCCAGGTCTCCCACATTTTAGGTGGATTCTTTACCAGCTGAGCTACCAGGGAAGCCCCCCAATACAATATGGAAGGTCCTTTTTTGACAAACATGTAAATATCATTACACATATTATTAAATATATACATATGTATGTTGCCTTTCCTTTAAAAAATGATATACTTGACTCATGGCTACATTTTAAAGATAGGAAATTCAAATGACACATATATATTTAAATGAATAATTATTAACTCAATTTCTAGCCCCTCTCCCATCCCCATAGTATATGAGGATAAAGTAGAAAGTTCCAAGCTTCTAATCATGGTTTGGTCTTTCTGGTGACCAGTCGCACTTAAGAGATAGGCAGAAACCCATCCAGAGTCACTTTATGAGAGCAGACGTTCCTATCACCTAGGAAATTCCAAGGGATTTAACAGTTCTGTGTAAGATGTTCCTGAAGGTGAAGGTGAAGTCACTCAGTCGTGTCCGACTCTTTGCGACTCCATGGACTGTAACCTACTAGGCTTCTCTGTCCATGGGATTCTCCAGGCAAGAATACTGGAGTGGATCGCCATTTCCTTCTCCAGGGGATCTTCCTGACCCAGGGATCAAACCCGGGTCTCTGGCATCGAAGGCAGATGCTTTAACCTCTGAGCCACCAGGGAAGCCCCTTCACTCAGGAAATTCCAAGGGTTTCATGACCTTTGTGTCAGGAACCAAGAGCAGTGACCAAATACATTCATCATTATGCCACACTAAGACGTTAGGATTAAATATCTTACTATTCCTTCTCTGATCTGCCCATCATATATTCTGACAGGAGCCTCTGTTCAAAAAGGATTTTTGCAATAATTCTAACCCTGAGAATCGCTTTCCAGTAGGTCCTTTCCTTCAGTGACAAAATAACTTTGATTGGTTAGTTCCTGACGTCATTAATTTTTCAAATCTACATATAATTCATTCATATCTTGCTATGAACTAGGGACTATACCGTTATGTATAAACTAACAAAGAATTTATAATCTAGGTGGAATGATGTGAATATTTTTTAAAAGTATCCATACCTTTTTCTATGTAAAATTAAGTGAATTATTTCCCCTTTCTCTTCTAATATGTCCCTTTGAGAGGGTAACAGGTAGGAAGGCCAGGGATCCTAAAGGGAGGAAATAGGCTGCAAGTGTCAGAATTTTTTATCTCTCCCTTACGCAGCAGGTGTCAAATTTTTTTCCTTCTCTATACAAAAATAAAAGGTTTCTCATAAAACTGTGTTGCCATGATGACACCTGTTTCCACCTGAGCTGAACTTTTCTCAAACTTTGAGCTAACCAATGCGTTTTCCTTATGGAAATGTTTTACTTCAGCTATGTTAATGAAACTACGTATTTGCTTTAGAATTTGCCTTTCTTCAAAATGGTTCTACCTAACTTTTTCTTTTCTCAAACCTTGGGCTGATAGTAGCTCAACAAACCAGTATTCATATCAATTGTTTTATGGCTGGGGGATGACACACCTCATTCCATCCTATCTCAAAAATGTATACTGGGAGAGGGGCCTGGTAAAACTCCCTCAGTCTTGAGGTGTCTCTCTTATCTGATTAATACCTTTCTAACAGACATAAAACAGCTTGCAAAAAACTAGCAAGGGGGCATTCTTTCTGCCCCCTTCTGATGTCAATGTCAGAAGCTTTGTCTATCACTTTTATACTTTAATAAAATTTTGTCACACAAAGCTCTGAGTGATCAAGCCTCATCACTGGCCCCGGATTGAATTCCTCTCCTCCAGAGGCCAAGAATCCTGGCATCTTTCATGCAACAACCTTTCACCTTGAAGAGAAAATTATCAGAAATACTTTGTTTCTTATATGTCCTTTTCAACTCATGTAGGTGTACACATACTTTGATTATCTTTGACTGTGGGTAAAATTACCATAGGCATGAAATCTAGCCTTAAAAAAATTGCCAGCTCAAAGGTGGAAAGGATTTCCTCTTAAGTTCATCACTGTCATCATCTCTAGGTACTAGGACAGGACCAAGTCAAGGGAAACAGTTGTTTAAAAGTTTTTTTTCTGGATGGTATGTGTACAGGAAGGGAACTGTCTTCTAGAGCCAGAGCTTGGCTGATAGATTATTTATGAATTTTGAGCTCTGTTCCTCCAAGTGAGATGTATAAAGTTAAGCACATCCAAACATGCTGTGTTACATTGTCAGATTAAACGTATTTCATTTCCTTTTGAAGGACTTTGGTAGGCTGAAACAACAAACTGAGTAAAGTTAGAACTGAAGAAATGCAAGAGCTAACCATATAATGATCCTGGGCGGGAAAAGAAGACTCATGTCCCTTTCAAAGAGGGGAGTGTTTGTTAGTGTTAGCTGCTCAGTCATGTCTGACTCTTTGTGACCCCATGGTCTGTCCATAGGATTCTCCAGGCAAAAATACTGGAGTAGGTTGCCATTTCCTTTTCCAAGGGCTCTCTCCAACCCAGGGATCAAACTCAGGTCTCCTGCAGTCCAGGCAGATTGTTTACCATCTGAAGCCCACAGGGAAGCCCACAGAGGGGAACATACCACATTATAACTTTCAGAGATGAAGTGCAAGAGAGACGCTTTTCTTTTAATTAAGGAGTCACTGAGGTCAACATGCAGAAAACTAAGATCATGGCATCTGGTCCCATCATTTCATGGGAAATAGAAGGGGAAACAGTGGAAACAGGGTCAGACTTTATTTTGTGGGGGCTCCAAAATCACTGCAGATGGTGACTGCAGCCATGAAATTAAAAGACGCTTACTCCTTGGAAGAAAAGTTATGACCAACCTAGATAGCATATTCAAAAGCAGAGACATTACTTTGCCAACAAAGGTCCATCTAGTCAAGGCTATGGTTTTTCCAGTGGTCTCGTATGGATGTGAGAGTTGGACTGTGAAGAAAGCTGAGCACAGAAGAACTGATGCTTTCGAACTGTGGTGTTGGAGAAAACTCTTGAGAGTCCCTTGGACTGCAAGGAGATCCAACCAGTCCATTCTAAAGGAGATCAGTCCTGGGTGTTCATTAGAAGGACTGATGCTGAAGCTAATGCTTTAGGACTCCAATACTTTGGCCACCTCATGCTAAGAGTTGACTCATTGGAAAAGACTGTGATGCTGGGAGGGATTGGGGGCAGGAGGAGAAGGGGATGACAGAGGATGAGATGGCTGGATGGCATCACCGACTCGATGGACATGAGTTTGAGTGAACTCTGGGGGTTGGTGATGGACAGGGAGGCCTGGCGTGCTGCAATGCATGCGATCGCAAAGAGTCGGACACGACTGAGTGACTGAACTGAACTGACATCAAGACTAGGAATTTGATTCCAGGTGTACTGTCCTAGACTGTACACTATGTATACAATTTGATATATCATGTTAAAATTGTGACAGACATCTCTAAAAGATTCATTTTAACAGGGTTTATTTGTTATTTGCTTCATGCACTTTCTGATATTTTGCTGAAGACGTGCCATAGTTGGTGTGTTCAGAGTTTTATTTCTACGATTTCCTCTGCCAACCGATGAAAAGGAACATACCACTGACCCATTTACTGCCTTCAGGGGTCCAACAGTTTCTCTTAGTGTGAACTCTGACACCTACTGAAGTCTTATTTCTGGGGAAGGACTTCTCCACAGTCATTACATTTCTGCCAACTATGACCTCACTGACATATGTGACCTATGAAAGCCCTGTTAGGGTCTATCTTTCCATGAGAGGCTTTCCCAGTCTCTGTGTTTATACTATTTGTCTCAGTATACACTCGCCAGCCATACAAAGAGCTAGGATTTATTCAAGGGTTTTCCAGCTTGATTGAATGAGTTTATTCCTGGGTGTCTTTTGTGACAAAAATAAGATGTAATTGACCACTGAGGGTGCTACCACATTCACTGCATTCACTAGGTTTCTCTTCTGTGCAAATTCTATTATCTGCTGAGGGTGCATATCTGCCCCCTAGCTGTCCCACAAGGGTTATGTTCTCATCTTCTAGGGGCTTATCACTGTGGGATGGAGTCTGAGTTGCCACAGAAGGCATCTGCACAGTCACCACACTAACAGGGTTTTTCCTCTGTACCATATCACTTGGACGTGATGGGCTGAGATGCTTTGAGAAAGGATTTTCCAACTTGACTGAGTCACCACGTTTCTCTCTTGCATGTAGCATCCCCTTGTGATACACAAGGCATGACAAGTGGGAGAAAGCTTTCCCGCAGTCGTTGCAGCCATAGGGTCTCTCTCCTGTGTGAATTCTCCGGTGTCTGTTGAGACACGACTTATCCCTGAATGCTTTCCCACAGTCATTACACGTGTAGGGTTTCTCTCCTGTGTGAATTCTCTGGTGGTTAATGAGACCCGATTTGTGTGAACAGGATTTTCCACATTCGGTACACACAAAGGGAGTCTTTCCAGTGTGAAATCTCTGATGTGAGATGAGGCAGGTTTTCTGGCTGAAGCCTTTCCCACATTCAGTGCATACATAGGGTTTCTCTCCAGTGTGAGTTCGCTGATGTATCAGGAGATTGCCCTTCTGGATGAAGCCTTTCCCACATTCAGTGCATACATAGGGTTTCTCTCCAGTGTGAGTTCGCTGATGTACAATGAGATTGCCCTTCTGAATGAAGCCCTTTCCACAATCGCTACATATATATGATTTCTCTCCTGTATGAGTTTTCTGGTGTGCATTGAGCTGCGATTTCCAGCGGAAGGCTTTGTCACATTCCGTGCATTCATAAGGTTTTTCTCCCGTGTGAGTTCTCTGGTGTTCCATGAGCCTGGACTTCCTGGAGAATGCTTTGTCACACAGGCTGCACCCATGAGGTTTCTCTCCTGTATGAACTCTCTGATGATTAATGAGCCGAGACTTCTTGACAAAGCCTTTTCCACAATCATCGCATATGTAGGGCTTCTCACCTGTATGAGTTTTTTGATGGATAAGCAGCCGTGACTTCTTAGGGAAGACTTTGTCACACTCAGTGCATGCATACCGTTTCTCTCCTATGTGGGTTTTCTGGTGCTCAGTGAGTCTAGACTTTCTAGAGAAAGCTTTCCCACATACACTGCATCTGTGGGGTTTTTCTCCTGTGTGAACTCTCTGATGATCGATGAGGCGGGACTTCTTGATGAAGGCTTTCCCACATTCAGTGCAAACATGAGGTTTATTTATCTGTTGAGTTCCCAGACATGTAATGATCTGTGAATTTGTGCTCATAGGAATTCCACACTCAGGAAGCTTACTTTCACTGTGAAATTCCTCATGCTTTGCATGGAGGAAGAATGTCCCATCTACATTAGCCTTAACGGGGTTCTTTACTTCATAGTTTCTGTTCTGGCTGATTGAACTTAAGTTTGATTTCAGTGTTTTCCCATGTAAGTAAAGTATATCATGATTCTGGCATAAAGGACAGTGACTTTTGCTCTGATAAACATTTCCAAGCGCATTATGTTCGTGACATCGTTCCGCTCTTTTTGGACAGCTTTGATTTTGCAAGTTCTCCTGTAGAAGACAGTCATCTTTCCTCATTTCTAGGAAAGAAGAGAAGAATGAACCTTCCCATGAACTTGGTAAAGAGTGAAACTGTTTAACAAATTTTGGGTAGGTGGGCTCTTTATAGACAACACTATGACCTCAGTTTAAAGAAACTCCAAGTAGAAAAGAGAACCCTCCTACATTGTTGGTGGGAATGTAAATTAAATTGGTGTAGCCACTCTGGAAAACAGTATGGAGGTTTTAAAAAACTAAAAATAGAGATGCCATACAATCCAGCAATCCCACTCTTGAGCATATATCTGAAAAATCTATAATTTGAAAAGATACATGCACCCCTATGTTCATAGCAGCAGAATTCACAATAGCCAAAACATGGAACAACCTAAATGTCCATCAGCATTCGAATGGATAAAGATGTGGTACATAATGTAATACTACCCAGACATAAAAAAAAGAATGAAATAATGCTATTTGTAGCAACATGGATGGACCTAGAAATTATCAAACTAAGTTAAGTAAGTCAGAAAGAGAAAGATATGATATCACTTATATGTGGAATCTAAGATATGACACAAATGAATTTGTCTACGAAACAGAAAGACTTACAGACTTAGAGAACAGACTTGTAGTTGCCAAAAGGGAAGCAGGGGATGAATTGGGATTTTGGGATGAGCAGATGTAAACTATTATAAACAGGATAGATAAACAACAATGTCCTCCTGTATAGCACAGGGAATTATATTCAATATACTGTGAGAAATCATAATGGAAAAGAATATGAAAAAGAATGAAACACTTTGTATAGCAGAAATTAACACAAAGCTGTAAATCGACTATACCTTAACTCAAAAAAAAAAAAAAAGAAAGAAAGAAACTTCAAGTAAATATGTTTGTTATTACCGGGACAAGAGTACAACACAGTAATATAAATAAAGGGTAAAATAAAGGGTAAAATAGGGCACAAATGAGGTTAGAGCATTCAAATTGAGCAAATACAGATTTGGCTGCTTTGTAATTGTGAATTTATAAAGTATGCTGAGAGAGTAAAATAAAATCAAGTTATTATGAGGTTCAGACAGTAAAGAGTCTGCCTGCAACATGAGAGACCAGGTTCAATCCCCGGGTCAGGAAGATCTCCTGGACAAAGAAGTGGCAACCCACTCCAGTATTCTTGCCTGGAGAATTCCATGGACGGAGGAGCCTGGAGGGCTGCAGTCCATGGGGTCACAGAGTGAGACATAACTGAGTGACTAACAGTTTCATTTTCATTATGAACAAAGACAGAGGGCTATTTGTTTCCAAATGATGTGGCACACTTTCATACATCCATAAATCTTTATTAAATTATGGCTATGTATCAAGCATTATGCCAGTGATGAGGAAATAGAAACAGAGTCCTTATTGTCACTGAGCATAAATTCCAGTTAGGGTAAAACTGAACATTAAAGCAACAATTAAGAAAGCAGGAGCAAATTGCGAATAGTGGTTTGAGGAAGCAATAGAGAACCAGGTGGAAAAAATTAGGATATAATCTAGGGAGAGAAAAAACAAGATTCATTCATGGTTGCTATGATAAATGTAAGGAATCAAGTGTTATTCCTGATTACCTGACCTAGGCCACTGGATAGATGAGTAGTGGTTTTTAATGAGATGGGGACTATCACTGAGGTTCACAATGTTGCTAAATCAAGTGTGCATTTCAAAGCAAATCAATCTTCAGGTAGGTTCTGGATATTCAAAGCAGACATGAAGAATTCAACTCAACATACAGATCCTGATAAAGGTCCTCACTGAAAACAACACTGTAGGAATCATCTGTATATAAATATTATATAAGGATAGGGGATACGATGAGATATTTGGAAAAAAGTGTAGATTGAAGTAGATGAAGGCCTGGGTCAAAATTTATAGTTTTTGTAACATTAAGACTTTGGGTTTTTTTTGAAAATATTTATTTATTTATTTGGCTGCGCTGTGTCTTAGTTGCAGCATATAGTATTTTTTTTTTAAGTTGTAGCATGCGGGCTCTAGTTCCCTGACCAGGGATCAAACCCAGGCCTCCTGCATTGGGAGCTCAGAGACCCAGCCACTGGACCAACAGGAAAGTCTCACAACTTTGAGTTTTAAAAAGCCCAGCGAGGAGCATTCAACATTGATGATACCAATACTGATAAAGGAAATAAGCAGTCCTGTACTCAGGAAACTACAAGGGTTTTAGGAGTGCTAAACCAGAGTCAAAGACCAAGATATATATGTATCTTATATCACAATTTCATACTAGGGAACTGGCACCTTTTTCTTTTACCCTTTGTACATGTACACATGTAATATCCAAATTGTCCCCATTTCATTGTAACAATCCCTAAGCCTACCTCTTGCCACTAACAGCATTTTCTTTCAACAGCTTACATATTCATCCTGGTTTCCAACATTTAAGGAATCCTAAAGGATCACTGGACTGATCTCAGGGCTCTTGACAGTTCACCTGCCATTTGTCTCAGAACTATTGGATGTACTTAACTACAGCTCACACTACTGCCACCCAATTAAAAAGTAAGACTACATATCCAAGGATAATATAAACCAAACTCACAACGCCACCACTATACCTCAATCACAGCTGACCCTTGAACGACACGGGGTTACGGGTACAGACCCTCCTCAAAGTCAAGATCCATATAAAGATAAAATTTATAGACATCCCTCCATAGTCAAGGATTCAAGCAACCTCAGATAGCATAGCATTCCATTATGTATTTATGGAAAAAAATTCCACATATCAGTGGACCCATTCAAACCTGTGTTATTCAGGGGCAACTCTACTAACAAAGACCCGAACAGTTAGCCTGGAAATTAAAGTTATATGACCAACATCTACTTTATTTATTTATTGTACACATTCCACTTGTTCCTGTACAACTACCTCCTAAAACTGGCCTTCAAGGGGCTTCAGGCCAATCTTTCAACAGTTCCCTCAAGACCTAGCATCTTTCCAGCTTCACACCTTCATTCTTTGCTCTCCATCACCTTTACTCAAATCCCAGCTATGCCTTCTATATAGCAGGCTATTGCTTTCTCATTCTATGTCATTTTGTTAACTCTATTTCCCCTATATTTTGGGGTGGGGGATGCTGGGTAGGGTCGATCACCAGAAAGACCAAAGCTTGATCAGATGCTTGGATCTGATCCAATTTTCAGTCTTACCTCCACCTCCATTTTCCAGAGGGGGGAGAAGGGCTGGAGACAAAGTCAGTGATCAATCATGCCTAGGGGGATGAAGTCTCCATAAAAATAACAAAATTACAGGATTTAGAGGGCTTCTGGGTGCCTGAACACATGGTGGTGATGGGAGAGCATTACGCCCAGACACGTTGTGGAAGTCCCTAAGCCCCTTCCCCACACCCTGCCCTGGGCACCTTCTTCATCTGGCTCTTTCTGACTTAGATCCTTTCATAACAAACTGGTGATCTAGTATGTGCAATGGTTCTCTGAGTTTTATGAGCTGCTCTAACAAATGAATTGAACCTGAGGGAGGAGGGAGTCTTGGGAAGCCCCAGTCTAGAGCAAGTGAGTCAAAAGCACAGGGTACAACCTGGACTTGTGTTTGGAAGTGGAGTTGAGGGGGGGTGTCTGGTGTGATGGAGCCCTTAACCTGTGGGATCTGATGCTTTCTCCAGGAAGACAGTATTGGAACTGAGTTAAACTGTAGGACATTCTGCTGATGTCAGGCTTCCCAGGGGGCGCTAGTGGTAACGAATCCACCTACAAATGCAGGAGATGCAAGAGACGCAGGTTAGATTGCTAGATCGGAAAGATCCCTTGGAGAGGGAAACAGTAACCCACTCCAGTATCCTTGCCTGGGAAATCCCTTGGACAGAGGAGCCTGCTGGGCTACAGTACATGGGGTTGCAAAGAGTCAGACACGACTGAGCACACAAACATACAGCTGGTGTCACAGAGAACTGCTTATTATGGGGAAAACCCAACACAGATCCGGTGTCAGACGTGCTGTGAGTGTAGCAGTGGTGTGAGAACAGAGGAGAAACACAGAAGACCGAGGCTTTCCCAACACAGATCTATGAAGAAAGAAATCGAAGGTTCCAGAGACTGCCTTAAGGGTTTATCTTTCCTCCCTCCACAGTTTATATGTTGAAACTCTATCTGCCAATCAAAGATGATGTGAATGTTAGGACTGGAAATAAATATTATCCAAAGGGGCAAGAAGGTACAATTGCCAGAAGACAGTGCTAAAAATCTTGGGACTTCCTTGGTGGTCCAGTGGTTAAGACTCCATGCTTCCAGTGCAGGGGCCCCAGGTTTGATCCCTGGCCAGGGAACTAAAAAATTTCCCTAAAACAAGTTTTGACTGAAAAATTGTGTGGCCAAAATTTTTAAAAAAGAATTAAACGTGTCTCTTCAGAGAGAGGTGTGGAAGGTGTAATTTCATAGCAAGGAAGCAGAAGAAACCGTCAGTGATACAGTGCTGGGGGCAGGAGAGCAAGATTTGAGAATTCTAAACAGAACCTTCAGAGAAAAAAAAAAAAAAAATCAAGACCAAGATGAAATAAACAAGGATGAAATCCAAGAAGAGAGACATTCTTCGACACACCTAAAAGATAAAGAGTTCTTCTATGAGAGTATCATGGAAGCCAAGCTTCCACGTTATCAGACGCTCATGGCTGTGACATCTCTGAATGATGAGAATGTAAGTCCTGCAGCCAACCCAGTGCTGGTGCTCTCACTCACCTGGACAGATTCGACTGTGGACTTCGTCTTCCATGGGCCACAGTTCTCCTCGTTCCAATCTGGAGAGAGCAGCTGGCTTGCTGGCTTGATACCCTGTTCATGGGAAATGAGAGACAGACAGGCTCTTGACTTGGGTTGTGGTCTGCCAGCGTGGAGTTATATTTTAGGAAGTACACAGTGTGCAGCTCAGCCAAGAGAAGGCTCATCTCTCAGGAAAGGGCATGTCATACTCTCTAGTCTGGGACCAGAGAAGAAACTGAGACTCAGGTACCACTTCAGGGCACCATGGACACTGCAGAGCTTTCAGAAGTCGAAGCCAAAATAGGAAAGGCCACTGACTGGGGACTCTCTGAGGGACCCGCAGGAGCCATCCTCACCCACAGACACCAGGTTGCTATAGTTCTCCAGCATCACGTCCCGGTACAGGGCCTTCTGAGGAGGGGCCAGGAGCTGCCACTCCTCCCACGTGAAGTCCACGGCCACATCCTCCAGTGTCAGAGATCCCTGTAACAACACAGTCCTGCTAGAGTGTTTCTCTGGTTACCATAATGGAAGGCATGTGAAGGAAGTTGCTCTGCTCTCTTCCTGTTTATCATGTAGGCTACATCTATATACAGAGGTGTTTCTATTTTTTTTTTAATTACATTGTCATAGAAGCAAAATCTAACCAAGTTCAAACCTGTCTCCCAAAATATTCTGTAACTGTTCAGTCAACCATCATTCAACAAATCAGAAGTTTCTATAATAAGTCCTCATTAAATCCTTTTGCTAAACTAGAAACATTTGCAATATAGAGTTGAACCATTTGCTACATATGTAATTTTTTTGAAGCAAGTACATATGTACCAGGCACTAAGTATATTCTAGTGACACCAGGATGAATGGAACACATTCCTACATTCATCATGAATCTTTGTAACCATTATCAGAATCAACTGTGAAGAAACACCACACACTATAATTACAAGATAGGTATGTTAGGAGGAATAAAGACATCTTTCTAAAACATGTCCAAACAGTGAGAGACTAGGAAAGCACATTATGCAAACTAAGAAAATAAATAGCATCCTTCAAAACACACACAAATACTTACATACCTATGTACATTATTTATATTTACATTACCAGTCAGATTCACAGCATATCAATACATTGAAGAGATAATAAAATGAATGGTAAGATCGGAAGAAATTACTCAAAATGCAGCACAAACATATAATGATGGACCAGAACAATATAAACCGGAACAATAAATAGAGAGGATTGAGAGAGATCTCACATTCCCCAACTCACTTTATGAAACTGTAAATACAGTCAAAGAAGGGCACTATCCAAAGGCCTAAGAGCTGAGCGAGATCCATGCACAAACATCTGTACAGACACAGAGGTAGACATACTCAGGGGATTAGGAAAGAAGCCTGTGAAGAGGACTCTTACTTTTTTGCTAGATGTACTTTGTAATCACTGCAGGTTTTTTACAATTATTATTATTTATTAGGCTGCACTGGGTCTTCAATGCGGCAGGATCATCTATTTGTAGCTGTGAACTCCTGGGCTTCCCTGCTGGCTCAGCGGTAAAGAATCCACCTCCCAAAGCAGGGGATGTGGGTTTGATCCTTGGTCTAAGAAGATCCCCCATGCCTCGGAGCAACTAAGCACAACCACTGAACCTGTACCTGAGAGCCTGTGCTCTGCAACAGTAGAAGCCACGGCAACGAGAAGTTCTCGCACTGCAATTAGACAGCAGCCCTTGTTCGCCACAACTACAGAAAAGCCTGCACATCAATGAAGACCCAGCACAGCCAAAAATAAATAAAATTATAAAGAAAAAAAAGAAATGTTAAGCATAAGTTGACAGCAAATATAATCCATAGGATACTCCAATCACACACGTTGTTCCAACATTAGTCCTTCAGTGTAGATCCCGCTAACAATATATTCCTGGTGCTACTTTCCCTTGATGCTGAATTTAAATCTAAATTTATTTCTGCACAAATCCTACTTTTCCAATTTGTTATTTTCTATTGAATTCCATTGCATTTTATACTCCCCCCCCCCCCCCCGCCAAGAAACCAACTGCAGAATGATGGAAGGAATAAGACAAGCCAAAAAGTTACCTGGTCCTTGATCATTTTCTTCTGATATATTGAGAACTGGCCAAAGACTAGGATGTGTCTTGAGTCTCTTTTTGGACTTTCCTCAATTTCAGGTTAGAAATCTTAGTGCCAAGGCAGTGATGTCCCTGCAAGTGATGATGTCCAGGAAGGGAAACCTCCTCATGTCACTTGACATATCTTGTATCTTGATGTATCAGGGAGCCAGGACCTGTGGGGTGAAAAGTAAATTCACTTTTGAGTGTTCATTTCCTCAGGGCCCAGATGTTTGTCATTGATATCGTCACTGACCTAATTTCAAGGTCACTTGTCCCTTTATTTGGGGACTCACAGGCTATTACATGCTGGAGCAATAAAATAGAAGACTGTAAATGTGTGGATAGTTGTTTCTTCCTTCTGTGAGGTGGAAGTGGGGTGACTGTGAAATGGGAGATGGGAAAAGAGAACCAGCACAACATGAAGCTCCCGCAGCAGGGGAATCATCACAGGCCAGTTTCTGGAAAGAGAACATACAAACATGACGACCTGGACAGCTTTGCCCTGGAAACCATGTGTGCTCGTGGACCTGCTGAACTACTCCACAGTGTGAAAGAAACAAATGAAGGAAAACCAAGGGGAAAAAATTCAAGTGTACAGATCAAGATTATTATTTGTGGATATATCCACATTTAGTGGGCTTCCCAGGTGGCTCAATAGTAAAGAATTCACCTACCAAGCAGGAGACACAGGAAACAAGGGTTCGATCCCTGGGTTGGGAAGATCCCCTGCAGAAAGAAATGGCAACCCACTCCAGTATTCCTGCCTGGAGAATCCCATGGACAGAGGAGCCTGGTGGGCTACAGTCCATGGAGCAGCAAGAGAGTCAAACACGACTTGGCAACAAAACAACAATAACTCATTTAGTAAAAGTATAAAAACAAGTTCAAGACATGTGGTTACAGTAAAAATCACTAAATTGTACACTTGAAGCAGATAAACTGTATGATGTTTGAATAAAAAAAGCTATTAGGAAAAAACTATGAGTAGAGCTCTAATTATTTGCTTACTAAAATATTTAGAGGGAAATGCATAAGTGTCTGCAACTTACAGTGAAATATACCCCCAAAAAAGTAAAAAGGTGGGTTGATGATGAATAGAAGAGTGATATATGGATACATATACAATAAAGGAAACACAAAAAAAATCATGATGATAAAATCTAGGTGACAGGTGCACAGGAATTCAAATGTTTAATTCTGTAATCCTTGATATATGTTTGAAAATTTTCATAATAAAATCACAGGGGATGGGGAAGCCTGTAATAATGAGCAGGGTGAGCAAAAAAAAAACAAATCTTTTCAATATAATTGCTCTTCTATGCAATAGAAAATTAAAAGTCAGTAAAAAGATCCAAAGTAAAAAGACACCATTCACAATGGCAAAAAAGTTAAAAATCAAGATGGAGATGAGGGACCGGGAACCATATTCTTGTGTAAATCCAGAATCATAACCTGTTCTCAAAAGTGCTGACTATTTAAGCATTTAAATTCCAACTAAATGAATGTACATATTGAGTGACGCCAGTCATTAATGGCTTAAGTTTGTCTCTTGGTATTTTGTTAGGAATTTTTTAAAAAGAATTTTCACACACACAAAAAATTGTATGATACATTCATTATGAATATTTATGATAGGAAATTAAATAATGAGGCAAATTATATCAATATTTCGGCAGTTTACTGGAACTGTGAAAATCAAGCACAGAAAAATGAAGACTAAAAAGTAAACTTAAGAAAACTTTAAAAAACGTGATCATTGGAGAACAGAATTGGGGTAACAGAGTTGCTATTGTACTCTTGCTAGAACTCTGAAAGGAAATATTTACAAGTGTGTGCATGTACACACATAGTAAACGAGCAGAAAAGGCAAAATCCTCGTTTTTAGCAGAAACCTTACCACTTTAGATGTGCTTAGCCCTCGGTCTCCGACAACGCTCTCATTTCTACCGGCCCGAGAGGAAAAGATACAAAAAGCCAAAGGCGATTTTACAAACGAAGCCCTTGGACTTGACGAACTGAAGGAGAAAGTAACGTTTGAAACACCCACCCACCGAACAGCTTCAGCTTTCACAAACCTCTCAACGACTGACACAACTGGACACCACCCCCGCTCCCGCAAACACTGGATTATCCCCAAGCCTGCACTAGACACCCAGGTTCGCTAACCAGGAGTCCCCCGATCCTGTCATTAAACGCCTACTAAATCCCGAATCCAAACCAGACACCACTTTTATTGACAAATATCACTCCCTGCCGCAGTCCTCAATCAAGCACGGCCAAGAGACACAAAACCCCGATTACGGATTTTCAATCCTTGATCTCGACTGGACTAAACGCCAGAATCCTTCAGAACTGACTCCAACGTCACCCCAACCATAAATAGCCCAGTCACCAACTCCCACTTGCTTCCTCTCCCTCTACGGACAGCATGGCTCCACCCCACCCGGACGCGAACTTCACCTCAGTCCTCTCATCCTATTCCACGCAGAAATCCACACACTATCCTGATTTTCTCCTGATCCCACCGCGACCTCCTCGAACCCGCACTTCCGAGAATTCTTTTTACTACTGCGCCCTAGCTGGACTACGGCGGCCGACTAGGGGCTGCGGCGTTTGTACGGAGAACGCGGAGAACGCACAACGGTTTTTTTGTTTGCTTGCTTGTTTGTTTTTTCCGGCTTTTCCAGGGAGCTAATGTCTGCGCCCTGCTCGCCACGGTACCCGAAGCTGCCATCTTTTAGGAATTGCCGTACAGAAAGCCAGGCACAAGCACATAAGTGACAAAAGCCAAACCACCCTCACGTCTCTGCTCCTCTTTGCTCCTTCGCGTCCGATTGTAGCCCGACACGCTCCTCTGTCCATGGGATTTTTTTTTTTTTTTTTTAAGGCAAGAATACTGGAGTGGGTTTCCACTTCGTTCTCACGGAGAATTTTCCCAACCCAAGAATGGAACTCGCGTCTCCTGTATTACAGGAGGATTCTTCACGCTGAGCCAGCAGTGATTTGCACCTTAAACGCTCCTCGGCAAACTACACTAATTTCCGCCCAGAAAAGGGGAGAAGAGTAGCCAGGAGCCAATGGGAACAGGGAATCCAACGTCTGGGGAAATTTTTTGCCCCTGATACCGGGCTAAGCTTGAGCCAGTATCAAGGGCCAGGCTTTCTGAAAACGAGAGTCCAGAAATTTTGTAAGGAATAAATAAGATAATTCCGGGCAGAATAAAAAGTCGTACAAGAAAGGAAAAGTAATCATAGTATACTAGTGGTTGAACTACAGTGTTATACAGTATATAGTAGTATATAGTCATATATAAATAAATACTACTTATAGTTCCCAGGTCCGGCCGCAATGCAAGAGACACAGAAGACGCGGGTTCGATCCCTGGATCGGGTATCTCCCCTGGAGGAGGGCATTACCAACGCGATGGACATGAGTTTGAATAAGCTGCGGGAATTGGTGATGGAGAGGGAAGCCTGGCGTGCTGCAGTTCATGTGGTTGCAAAGAGTCGGACATGACTGAGTGACTGAACTGAACTGAACTAAAAGATGGGGAGAATGGAGGCTGAATTGATAGTTATAAATATCTACAATATGATTAAGAAAAAGATAATCAACCTAAAACAAAAAAGCAATAATGATATAAGAAAATAAATAATTTATAAAAGTAATAAAAGAATTCCCTTGTGGTCCAGTGGTCCACTAAAGGGGACTGGGGTTCAATCCCAGGTTGGGGACCAAGGTTCCGAAAACCTCCAGCACACGAAGAATACAACAAAAGACTTAATAAATGTTACCAAGTAAAATAAATAAGCAAAGTTAAAATAATATTTTTTCACTCTTTAGAACAGGCAAAGACTAAAAGATGGATGAGGTATTTAGAAAGCAGGCACTCTGATAGAATTAGACCTTTTTTCCCCATATCTAAAATGAGGATAATATTTCTGCCCACCATTGACAGCTTTCATAATATTAAGTAAAAAAATAAAATTACTGTTTAAATACACCCCTAATCAAAAAAAATGTGCATACATTTAGTAAAAATTAGCTTTTACTTTTCAGTTGGAGTTCTTGAGGGAGGATAGATTAGTAAAGTGGACTCAACTAATAGAACAGTTTTGGACAACCTGGAATAATCAATCCAATTCAAACTTTTCATTCTCTCTGACTCTTTCAACAACTCCAATTCTAAACAATTCTTCACTAGACAAATGTGAAAACATTTCAACTGAGATAAAGCCTGCACAGAAACTTCTCCCAACAATTTCTGGTCTGGAAAAAAAGTGTGTTTGTCACTCAGTGGTGCCCCACTCTTGCTCCTCTATCCATGGGATTCTCCAGGCAAGAATGCTGGAGTGGCTGTAGTCGTTCCCTTTTCCAGGGATCTTCCCGACCCAGGGATCGAATGCGATCTTCTGCATGGCAGACGGATTCTGTACCCACATTTTCTGATCTTCTATTCCTCCCCAATTCACTACCTTTCATCTTAGTCAGAACAAAACCCCTCCAAGCTAGCTCAACCCTGCCAGCAACCCTCTCACCTTCCACCCTAGGGATGTCATCAAACTTCCACCCCCAACTTTGACTGAAGACCTTTTCCTTCAACTAAATGTGTTTCCTGTGTGTCTGCAGAAAGGCATGCTGCCTTCCTCTACCACCTTGGCTTCTGCAAACCCTGTACCGTTCCCTGAAATCGCTCCTGCTGCTGCTGCTGCTAAGTCGCTTCAGTCGTGTCCGACTCTGTGCGACCCCATAGATGGCAGCCCACTAGGCTTCCCCGTCCCTAAGATTCTCCAGGCAAGAACACTGGAGTGGATTGTCATTTCCTTCTCCAGTGCATGAAAGTGAAAAGTGAAAGGGAAGTCGCTCAGTCGTGTCCAACTCCTCGCGAACCCATGGACTGTAGCCCACCAGGCTCCTCCATCTATGGGATTTTCCGGCAAGAGTACTGGAGTGGGAGGCCACTGCCTTCTCCGCCTGCTCCCAACTCCCTAAAGGACTCCTTTTGCGGTTCGGACATGCGCACCTTTTTAAATATGGCTGCGCCCACTGTGAAGTTTTGTACCTCGGACGTAGCAGCGGCAAAGCGAAGGCGTACATGTTTGAGTTTAGTGCGCCTTACTAGGAGGACACCAGTATTCCGCCGAGATAGACTAGAGCATGCTAATTCCCCTTTGCAACGCTAGCGATTGGCGTAACAATCACTACAAAACAAGTTTAGAAGGGCAGGGAAATTGGTTGTACGGCTGGCTTCTAAAATGGCGGGCCCCATAGATATCAGCTAATAGGGTACCGCCATACTCTTGTCATAGTGTCTCTGTTTAAAAGACGCGAAAACTAAACGGAATTTTCGTTGGTGGAAGGACGCCCCGGGGTGACGGTTGTCAGACTGCAGACTAGGGTGCTATAGAGAATAAACTTGACCTGCGAGGTGGAACAGCCGGGCTTGTGACTCTGAAGAAAGTGATGGACTGTGCCTATTGCTACCCACGCAACGGTGCGTGAAGAATCTATTAAGGAGTCTCAGTTTCGCTTTCTGGGAGCAGAATCAGTTTGAGCTTTGTGGAGATATGAGCTTTGAGTTAAGGAAGGCCTATGGGGAGTCTTTAGGAGAAGAAAGCCCTTGTTGGGGAGGGGATGCATTCCGTTAATGAGGGAACAGAATGGTCAGAAATAAGGCAGCCCTGGGGGTCACGGTATCACAGTAGCGTGGAGACAGATTTGGGGTGGCTTGGGGTTAGCATTTATGGGAGAGGTCAGTGACTTTGCGGTCTTGGAGGCAAACCAGTGTTTGGCATGGTTTAGCGGGGTAGTCAGCGATTGGAATGCACTTAGGGGATAGGTCAGAGATTTGGGGCATCCTTCGGGGGAATGTTATTGATTGGGGGTGAATGACATGAGGTGTTAGAGGAAGTCAGAAATTGGGGTTTGAGAGTGTGTCAGAGCCTGAAAACGTCTTCTGGAGGAAGATCAGTTCTTAGGACAGCCTTAGAGGGATGTCAGCGATTGGAGCTTTCCTGGATGAAGGTCAGTGACTGGGGAATCTTTGGGCATAAGTCAGTGATTGAGACGTCTTTTGGGAGGTTCTCTGATGAAGTGTCCACAATGGCAGGTTCGTGATTCAGACATTCTTGGTTGGCAGTTCAGTGTTTTTGATGTTCTTGGCCTGGGCGAATATTTGGGATGTACTTAGTGAGGGGTTCAGTGGTTGGAATATCCTTCTGGGTGGCCTTGTAAGGGAGGTTAGTGCTTGGGGCAACTGTTTCTTGTCTTTGAGTCCCCAGTGCTCACTGAGAGTCATGGGGATCTATGTATTTGAGTCTGGATAAACGAATGATAATCTGTTAGAAGTCATGAACTATGAAATAGCCATGTGGTCCATATTTTGGGTATGATGTTGTTAGGCATTGATACATAAGAAATTTATGGGAGTTGGAACTTGAGAGATCTCTGCATTTTAGAGGACTTTGGTGTTTTAAAGCCCATTGACTTCTCATAGTCTACATTACTGCCTTCGTAAAAACCTGCTTTCCTCTGTCCTTTAAATCACCTCCTCCTCTTGCTGTCTTCACAGTGCTTTGCAATGACCAAGATTTACATAAAATCTAAGGTTAAATGCTTATTCTGAAGGATGTGGTATCTGCCCCTCTAATTTTCAAACTTACTGCATATTTCTCTGGGATCCTTCGTTTTTTCATCCTTCTGATGCATGAGAGGACTTTCCTACATCCAAAATCTTGATAACCAGAAATACACATTGTTAAAACTTTGATGTTTCCTTTTCCAATTTTTTTCTATGATTCATTTTATTACAAAAATGTGATAACAGTGCATAAATAGCTTATAATTTGCATTTTTAAAGAAACTTCAAAACCTTCAAAAAAGAAAATTAACCTTATATGGTAGAATTGTTCCAGATTACTGACTTTTGGTACAAAGTCTTATTGATAGCTGCATAGTATTCTACAATGTGAATCTCCTCGCAGTGTTGACTGAAGTTATATTCTTTGCACTAATTTGGATAGACATGACTTTGAAATATTCACATAGGTCTGGACATTGCTTGTTAAGTTTATGCCTAGATCTTATCTATGTTTGCTGCCATTTCAAACAGCTTCTCTTTCTTTTGAACCTTCAGTTATTTTTATTTTATAGCTATAAAAGTAATCAACTTTTTTTCTCTTCTATAGCCTTAACTGAGGAGAAGGCAATGGCACCCCACCCCAGTACTCTTGCCTGGAAAATCCCATGGACGGAGGAGCCTGGTAGGCTGCAGTCCATGGGGTCGCGAAGAGTCGGACATGACTGAGCGACTTCCCTTTCACTTTTCACTTTCATGCATTGGAGAAGGAAATGGCGACCCACTCCAATGTTCTTGCCTGGAGAATCCCAGGGACAGGGGAGCCTAATGGGCTGCCGTCTATGGGATCACACAGAGTCAGACACGACTGAAATGAGTTAGCAGCAGCAGCATAGCCTTACTGAACTCCTTTTATTACTAATGTGTTTGAACTGATCCTTTTAGGTTTTCCAGGTGAGCAGTCAGAACACCTGCAGATAAATTTAACTCAGAGAAAAGAATATGGACTTCAGATTTGGGCAGACCTAGGTTTTTATTCATATTCTGCCACTTACTATGTGAACTTGGGCCTTTCTAAACCTATGCTGCTTTTCCCATTTGGTTAAAAAACTATCAGTACTACCTATTCAAATACTTAGAATACCTAGCACATAGTAAGTACCCAAGAGAGGTTAGCAAGCACTATTCCAGTATACACACACACACTTACATGCACACATGCTTCCCAGATGGCTCTAGTGATAAAGAACTCACCTTCCAATGCGGGAGACATAAGAGACTTGGGTTTGATCTGGGCCAGGAAGATCCCCTGAAGGAGGGCATGGCAACCCACTCCAATATTCTCGCCTAGAGAATCCCATAGACAGAGGAGCCTGACAAGCTATAGTCCATAGGGTCACAACGAATTGGACATGACTGAAGCCAGGCTTCAGCAATATGTGAACCATGACCTTCCTGATGTTCAAGCTGGTTTTAGAAAAGGCAGAGGAACCAGAGATTAAATTGCCAACATCTGCTGGATCATGGAAAAAGCAAGAGAGTTCCAGAAAAACATCTATTTCTGCTTTATTGACTATGCCAAAGCCTTTGACTGTGTGGATCACAATAAACTGTGGAAAATTCTGAAAGAGATGGGAATACCAGACCACCTAACCTGCCTCTTGAGAAATCTGTTTGCAGGTCAGGAAGCAACAGTTAGAACTGGACATAGAACAACAGACTGGTTCCAAATAGGAAAAGGAGTACATCAAGGCTATATATTGTCACCCTGCTTCTTTAACTTATATGCAGAGTACATCATGAGAAATGCTGGACTGGAAGAAACACAAGCTGGAATCAAGATTGCCAGGAGAAATATCAATAACCTCAGATATGCAGATGACACCATCCTTATGGCAGAAAGTGAAGAGGAACTCAAAAGCCTCTTGATGAAAGTGAAAGAGGAGAGTGAAAAAGTTGGCTTAAAGCTCAACATTCAGAAAACGAAGATCATGGCATCTGGTCCCATCACTTCATGGGAAATAGATGGGGAAACAGTGTCAGACTTTATTTTGGGGGGCTCCAAAATCACTGCAGATGGTGACTGCATCCATGAAATTAAAAGACGCTTACTCCTTGGAAGAAAAGTTATGACCAACCTAGATAGCATATTCAAAAGCAGAGATATTACTTTGCCGACTAAGGTCCGTCTAGTCAAGGCTATGGTTTTTCCAGTGGTCATGTATGGATATGAGAGTTGGACTGTGAAGAAGGCTGAGCACCGAAGAATTAATGCTTTTGAACTGTGATGTTGGAGAAGACTCTTGAGAGTCCCTTGGACTGCAAGGAGATCCAACCAGTCCATTCTGAAGGAGATCAGCCCTAGGATTTCTTTGGAAGGAATGATGCTGAAGCTGAAACTCTAGTACTTTGGCCACCTCATGCAAAGAGTTGACTCATTGGAAAAGACTGTGATGCTGGGAGGGATTGAGGGCAGGAGGAGAAGGGGACGAGAGAGGATGAGATGGCTGGATGGCATCACTGACTCGATGGACGTGAATCTGAGTGAACTCCAGGAGCTGGTGATGGACAGGGAGGCCTGGCATGCTGTGATTCATGGGGTCGCAAAGAGTCAGACACAACTGAGCGACTGAACTGAACTGAACTGAAGCAACTTAGCACACACACATATATACACATATATATACTGTTTCTCTGGATTTTAGCCTTTTAAAAATTTAGTTTAAAAAAATTTCTTTGTAGTGACCCTTCTCTAAATGTAGATTTAGTTTTCAATACAGTTTTAGCACAATTACATAATTTAATGAAGATAGCTTTGTTGCTTGTGTTTCTTTCTTATAAAATAGACCATCAGGTAGTATATGGTACTTTTTTTCTCCTTAAACTATCACGTTAACCTACCACCACATACAAATAAAAACTCATACAACTCAGAAAAATATTGTGCTCCCAGTTATAGTTTGTCACAGGAGTGAATTTCTGTAATCCCCAGGTCGTGGCTTCCTGGGATGAAACAGTTCTTGAGGGAAGGAACTGAAGGTGCCAGAGCAGCCTGGCGTCCTTCACCAGAGACTCTGTACTGGAGCTGCAGGGAGGTAGCCAGAACCAACAACAGAGCAGATACAAGAGGTGCTAGCTGAACCTAGGGCTCCAGAAAATGCCTGCATCCCAAGTGAGTAGTATTCTGCATATTTATTTTCCTTTCGGCTTTCTAGTGGATTTTAGGAGGTTAAATCATACATATATTAAGAGAAAATGTTTATTCAGTATTTATGAAGGTTACTCTGTACCAGACACAGCATGGAAAGATGAATGTCTGAATTCAGAAAAAAGTACTGAGACAAAAGATCAACTTCACAGTAAGGTTTATAAATTTATAAAATTTATTATTTTTATAATTTATAAATTTTTATAATTTATAAAATTTATAAATAAGAATTTATAAATCATGTTTATATAAATTGTTTGAAGTTAGAACATAGATTATAGCCTGTGAGGCTCTAAATGTTTAGTAAAATTGAGCACATGGGAGTCCTGTGTGCCAGTCCTGGCAGTCCAGTGGTTAAGACTGTCCTTCCACTGCAGGGGGCCTGGGTTTGATCCCTGGTTAGTAAACTAACATCCCACCATGCCTCACAGTGTGCCAAAATAAATAAATAAAGAGTAGAAACTTGTCTCTGGTATCCCCTGTTTTTCTACTTATCTATTGTTGCCTTGTTAGTCACCCCAAAATCTGGTGGTAAACATTTATAATCCTCATGGATTCAGTGGGTGTAAATATTCTGTCCACATAGTTTTTGTGTGACACTGAATTCTAGGATGGATCTTCGAGTGTTTACATGTGTCCCATTAGTTATGATTGTTTCCAGAGAGCTTATGTAGGAGCAACACATTACAAATTTTGAAAAAAAAAAAAAATTAAGTATCAGCCTGGTAGACTGCAGTCCATGGGGTCGCTAAGAGTCAGACACAACTGAGCAACTTCACTTTCACTTTTCACCTTCATGCATTGGAGAAGGAAATGGCAACCCACTCCAGTGTTCTTGCCTGGAGAATCCCAAGGACAGCGGGCCTGGTGGGCTGCCGTCTATGGGGTCGCACAGAGTCGGACACGACTGAAGTGACTTAGCAGCAGCAGCAGCAGTTTTTTTGGATACATAATACTTTTGTTCTATAATGAGTGAGAATTTCTTAAACATTACAAATGGTGACACAAATATACTAGCTTACAGATATGTACAATGTACTACTTTATGCTTCAAAAATGCAGGAAGGTGTATATATATATATATATACACATATATATATATATAATTTTAGATCTAATGAACAATTTAGTGGGCCCTGTGGCGATGGCATGTATCTTTTCAGGTTTCAAAGACCATCCTCAGTTTCAGTGATTTGCTATAAGAGCTCAACAGTATTCAGCAAAGCATTTATTCTCATGGTTATGATTTATTACAACAAAAGGATACAGATTAAAATCAGTAACAGAAAATGGTGCGTAAGGCCAGGTCTAGAAGACACCAGGCAGAAGCTTCCTGTTGTCTCAATAAAGTCATATGGATTTTGTTTCCTTTTCCCAACAATGATTTGTAAGAACACATCTCATGTGTGTGCTCAATTGCTTCAGTTGTGTCCAACTCTTTGTGACCCTATGGACTGTAGCCCACCAGACTCCTCTGTCCATGGGATTTGCCAGGCAAGAAGACTGGAGTGGGCTGTGCCCTCCTCCAGGGGATCTTCCTGACCTGGGGATCGAACCGGCGTCTCTTACATCTCCTTCACTGTCAGGCGGGTTCTTTGGTTCTTTACCACTAGCGCCACCTGGGAAGCCCAACAACACATCTCCGGTATTGCTAATTAGTGTCTAGGCTTTTTATTTGCAGTGGGTCACATAGGGAAGGCTGACTACATCAATGGCTGACGTTGGTGTCCAGGCCGTGGACAGCTTCAGAAGTCAAGCAACTTCCAGAAGTCAAGTTGCTACAATGTGGCCCAAGACCCCTAATATAAATCACATTGATAATATTAGTGAAGCTTAAGATATTCTCAGTGTCAAAGTTTCATATAGTCCAGAAGTTTATAGAGTTAAACCCATATGTCCCCTATCAGTCCTTTTTCTTTACCTGCAAGATAAATAATCCAAAAACTTTTTATGTATATTCTTCTGACTTCCTGTGTCAGTACTCACATATGTAAATGTGTATTTGTATGAATTTGAGTTGAGGGCCCATGACTCAAACTCAGTGATTCTCTAGAAGACCTCACAGGACTCAAAAGAGCAATGTGTTATATTTCTCTCTCTGTAAGCTAGTGTGTTCCTTCAGGGTAAAAGAAAGTCTTCCTTATAAAGGAATACTTAATACGTTGTCTGTCATAGGTGCATACACACAGGCTGTAGGTGGTTTCCAGATTAAAGATTTCAGGATGTTCTCTGTTCTATTCTTCTTTTGTGAATCGATGAACATGTGAGTCTCAGAATGACTGAATAGAAGCACAGGCAGAAGACACCAGGCAGAAGCTTCTCAATGAAGTCATGTGGATTTTGTTTTCTATTCTCAACAATGATTTGTAAGAACACATCTCGGGTGTGTGCTCAGTTGCTTCAGTTTTAAATTTTAAAAAATTGGCTTTTCCTACAAAGTAAAATGCAAAACTTATTACACAGAAAGCAGTCAAATAGCTCATCATGGGAAAACTTACAGGAAAACTTCTGAGACATTCCTATTTATCTTCATAATAGTAATCAATGATAATTCCTTTAGAATTTATAGGAATGTTCTATTACAGGGCTCAGTGTCATTCAAGGATGTGGCTGTGGTTTTCAACTGGGAGGAGTAGCAGCTACTGGACCTCCTTCAGAAGAACTTGTATCAAGATGTGATGCTGGAAAATTTTATCAACTTAGTATCAGTGGGTAAGAAGAGCATTCTGGGTACTGTAGGCAGTGGACTGCCTTTTCTTTCTCAGGGATGGAAGGGGTGGAGTCTTACAGCTGCCGTACTTTTCTAGACTTGAGTTTCATACGTCATAGATTTTAGTACCTTCTGGCCTCTTAGTTTTCTTCTCCCACTCCCAAAGCAAAAGTCCTTTACTTGGCCAAGTTGGAATTTGTTCAACCCCTTAAATATAACCTTATTCTACAGAGGACTTGTATTTGAGTCTGTGGGTCCTCTGTAATTCCCCTTGAGTAGGGTATGATGTTACCAAAGCACATGCATTCTACCAGTTGCAACAAGCACCACGGATAACAGGAAAAAACCCAGAGTCAGACTCATTCCGGTGAATGAAAAACCAGCGCCATGGGATAAAGGGAAGTATCAGTCTTTGCTGGCCAGAAAGAGGGAGGCACCTCAAAAATATCCGGAGAAATGTTCTTGAAATTTTTAAGCTCTCAATATGACTCGGAACAGCTGACCTGAGTTCCCACCTAACGTGAACATTGACTCCTTTTCTCTTTTTCTTGGCCATGCAGCATGGCTTGTGGAATTTTAGTTCCCTGACCACCAGGGATCCAACTCGGGCCCTTGGCAGTGAAAGTGCTGTGACTTCATATTTTAATCTCTCCATGTTAGGTCTCCTGCATTGGCAGGTAGATTCTTCACCACTGAGAAACCACCTGTAATTATCAACTTGCCTGTATTAGGTCTCTTTTGCCTGATTTAAAAAACACACACACACATTATTTTAGATATTCTGATCAGATCCCTCTCTAGTCCATCTTGGAACTTGCTCTCCTAATTAATCTTTCTCTCTGTTATCCTCAGTGTACTTGCCTTCTCCTTGTCTCCATCTCCTTAATCCATGTTTATATTAATAGCTCTCTTTTCTTATATATTCAAGCATACATAAATTCTCCATTCTTCTCCTTCTGTGTATCTCTCACGCCTCTTGTGTGTGCATGCTAAGTTGCTTCACTCGTGTCCGACTCTTTGTGACCCCATAGACTGTAGCCTGCCAGGCCCCTCTGTCCATGGGATTCTCCAGGCAAGAATACTGAAGCTGGTTGCCATGCCCTTCTCCAGGGGGATCTCTTGGACCCAAGGATTGAACCTGCATCTCCTGCATTGGCAGGCGAGTTCTTCACCATTATCGTTACCTGGGAAGATGCTTGTAGTTTATTCCTTTTTTCTTTTCCCATCTTTAAATCTCCTTTTACTTATAAATGTCACAGACTTTAGGTTTATACTCACAGTCTCCCTTCCTCTTTTCTCTTTGGCCTTTGCTGAGATCCTCTTCCTTCTGTTACATGGTCATTGTGGATTCATTGGTCTGTTTCTAGAAGACACCTGACAAGTTGATAATTACAGAGACTGGCACGAAGTAAACCATGGCAACCTGGAAACTATGGAGAGTCACCACAGAGATAATGCATGTGGAAAAGTATCTTCTCTGAGCTTAAACCTTGAAGTTTCTTTAGCACAAATATCTCATACACCTGACATACTTGGGAAATACTTGAAACCTAATCTAGAATGTATTACTCAGAATAAAAGCTACACAAGAAATGAAGTGGAATTTAATCAATGTGACAAGTTATTTCTTTATACTAAGCATGAGAAAATTCTTAATAGACAAAAATACGACGAATATAGGGAACACATTAAAGCTTTCAGCCGTAAGTCACAGCTTATTAAACACTGGAAAACTCAAATGGCAGAGAGACACTACAGCTGCACTGACTGTGGGAAAGCTTTTTCCCAGAAGTCAGACCTCATTAAGCATCAGAGAACACACACCGGAGAGAAACCCTATGGGTGCAGTAGGTGTCAGAAAGCCTTCAGCCAGAAGTCCCATCTCATTTTACACCAGAGAACCCACACAGGAGAGAAATGGTTTGAGTGCTGCATGTGTCAGAAAGGCTTCAGTGATGAGTCACAAGTCACATTACATCGAAGAACACATACAGGAGAGAAGTCCTACAGATGTGATGAATGTCAAAAAAGCTTCGGCAATCAGTCACAGCTCATTATTCATCAGAGATCTCACACGGGAGAGAAACCCTATGGTTGCCATGAATGCGGAAAGACATTTCCCCTTAAGTTTAGCCTCATTTTACATCAAAAAACACATACAGGGGGAAAACCTTATGGATGCAGTGATTGTGGGAAAGCCTTCATCCAGAGATCTGAGCTCATCAGACATCAGAGAACTCACACAGGAGAGAAACCTTATAATTGCAGTGAATGTGGAAAAGGCTTTAGTGTAAAGTCATTCCTCAACACTCACTGGAGAACTCATGCAGGAGAGAAGCCCTATGGATGCAATGAATGTGGAAAAACATTCTCCATCAAATTTAGTCTCATCCTACACCAAAGAACTCACACAGGTGAGAAACCCTACGAATGCCCTCAGTGTCAGAAAGCTTCCACCTAAAAGTAACATCTCACTATTTATCAGAGGTCTCACACAGGAGAAAAACCCTACAAATGCAGTGAATGCCACAAAGCCTTCAGCCAGAAGTCGTATTTCCTTATTCATCAGAGAATTCACTCTGAAGAGAAGCCTTATCAATGCCACAAATGTGGGAAAACTCTCCCACAAGTTTAGCCTCATCATTCATCAGGGAATCCATACAGGTGAGAAACCCTATGGATGCGGTGAATGTGGGAAAACTTTCCCTATGAAGTTTAGCCTTGTTTTACATCAGAAAACACATACGGGAGAAAAACCCCACGAATGCCATGAGTGTCAAATCTTTTGCCCAGATGCCACATCTTATATACCTCAAAGAACTCACACAGGTGAGAAACGTTACAGATGCAGTGAGTGCTAGAAAACTTTCTCCCACAAATTTAGCCTCATTTTACATCAGAAAACTCATCAAGAAAAGTCATGAAGAAAGTTAATATCCAAAAGTTGTCACTGAAAGGAAATAGCTCATTACACTCCAGAGTTTACGTAGGAGTGAAACCTTAAGAATGAAGCAGATTTGGACACTTTCCAGATTCATACCACGTTACTTTTATCAGACAATGGTACTACATAGAATGCCAGACAGGAGGAAATACCTTTCCTGATAAATGTCAATTGAATGTAGGCTAGAGGGAACAAATAGGAACTTCTGTGTATGTATTAATGGTGGGGATGTTGTTGGTATGAAATTTAGCTACAGAGAATTGACATTTAGGGGAAAGTCATGCTTTCATGGTATCATTTATGAGGGAATTCATTTCCTGTACTTTTGACATAATACACAGCATTACAGAAATTATTAAATATGTAAATAAAGACAGTAGTTAGAAAACAAAGCAAAAATTATAGCAGAACCATGTGAAAATACATAAGTGTTCTGTACCTATTTTAATAATAACATGATTTTTGTATTTGGGAATTGTGTGTGTGAGCATTAATGATTGTGACTCCCTAGTTCATGTGCTTAAATGTCATAAAATTTTACCACAGAATATCTGCACTGTGTCTTTGTATCATCATAATGCTACATGAATTGTAAATGAACTACATGGTTCATTATTTTAGTAAAAGAATATTATGACTTAATATCTTGCCACCTCTACCATGCCCCACTGTATGCTTTATTAGTAAGTGGGCCTGGAAATTTCTGAATCTTTCTTGAGTAAAACTTTTGTTTTCATTGATCCGAAGATGGAAAAATTGTCCCATGTATTAACAACGCTTAAGTGAAAATGCAGCACACAGTTGATTGCTTGACATATTTAAAGGGAGAAATGGGTACACAAAATATTAGTGTATCATACAACCAAAGGTACCTTAAGTGAAAGTGAAGTCACTCAGTTGTGTCCAACTTTTTGCGACCCCATGGACTGCAGCCCACCAGGCTCCTCTGTCTATGGGATTCTCCAGGCAAGAATACAGGACTGGGTTGCCATTTCCTTCTCCAGGGGATCTTCCCAACCCAGGGATTGAACCCGGGTCTCCTGCATTGCAGGCAGACGCTTTATGCTCTGAGCCACCAGGGAAGCCCAAAGGTGCCTTAGATTGGATGAAATACAGTAGAAATCATCATCTTTATAATAGTCTGTCTTCTAAACCAGCCAGATATTTAGGGTTTGAAGATGATGACTATTCATAGGTTTTATATACCCCCTTTGAATTCTGAACAGTTTGAGATAAAGTCCCTGGTATCAGAAGATAAAATTAAATATTAGCTTGAGTCCTGGTATTGCCTGATAGGATGTGTGGTTTGTTCCTAAGGACAAATAAAATATTCCCCCCATACAGCTCAAGATGCACTTCCTTTTGAAAGAGTATAAACCAAACTTTAGAGATGTTTTTATTAATCCCTTTCTAGAATGTAATACAAAATCTCAATTTTTTTTTCTTAAATGAGAATTAAACTCTTAAGTTACAAGGAGCTTGACTCTGGTTTCCTTTTGAAGCACATTTTACATTAAAGTAAAACACAAACCTCAAAGAACAATCCGCAGACTGGGAGACTATACCTCAACACTTAACTGGAAAAGATGAAAACTTAGAGTGTATAAAGAACTCTTATGAATCCATGGGTGCAGAAAAATTAGGATCATTAAGACAAAGAGGGTTGCTCAGCATCCAGTTTTGACAGGGGGTTAATGGCAACCCACTCCAGTATTCTTGCCTGGAGAATCCCATGGATGGAGGAGCTTGGTGGGCAACAGTACACGGGTGGCAAAGAGTCGGACACGACTGAGCGACTTCACTCGCTCACTTCACTCTAAGCTGTAACCCACTACGGTTGCTGACAGTGCACTGAGAGGAATTTAAATAGGAAACAACAGGCATTCTGTGCTTAGAATGCAAGAGAATGGGCAGGCAGGGCTCACAGGCCATTAGATGTATACCTCAGGAAGGATTTTAGTGACACTGGATTCCAGCATCTTCCCATACAGAGATAAGCCTTAAAAAGATTAACTTGAGACTTTTTTTTTCCTTTATGATTAGCAGTAAATCTTTTACCAAGATGTATGCCTAACTGCATGTATTTCTATCCAGAAAGTATATATAAACGGGCTTCTCCCTTACCTTTTCGGAGCAACCTCCTCAGAGCTAATGTCATCCCCAAACTGGGTTCACCTCTTGGTGGGTGTCAAGCCAATAGGTACACCCAAGCCAAAGAATAGAAGAAGGAAGGATTTATTACTTGCAGCAAGTAAGAACACCAGGGATCTTTACCAAAGCAGTGGCTCCTGGGAACTGCAAAAGTGAAGGCGTTTTAAGCTAAGGGCACATGCACATTCATGAAGGGGCTTGAGCAGAGAATTCAGCATAAAATTGGGCAAAAGTTGAGTGTCCAGCTTTAGTAGATTGAAGTCAGAGGGTCAAGATCATCAGTTTGGTCCTTTACCTAGTGAAAGTGAAAGTTTAGTTGCTTAGTGGTGTCCAATTCTTTGCGACCCCATGGACTCTAGCCCACCAGGCTACATTGAATTCTCCAGGCAAGAATACTGGAGTGGGCTGCCATTCCCTTCTCCAGGGGATCTTCCTGACTTAGGGATCAAACCCATGTCTCCTGTGGCTCCTACACTGGCAGGTTGATTCTTTACCATTGTGTTACCTGGGAAGCCCCATTGTCCCCTTAAGATCATTGATTACGGAGACTGTTTAAGGGCAAGAATTATGGCCAGGCTTAGACGACAAAACGGCTTAGGCTAAAATGGGTTCTCTCATGTCAAGAAAGCCACGCCTGGTTCTCTTTCTCTGAGAAATCTCCCTAACCCATATGCTTACACTAACTGGGTGGCTGTGGTCCTTAGCAAGAACCTGAATAAAACTTAAAGCTCACAACTGTTATTTTGTGTGTTTTCCAGTCAACAGATCAATAAGGAAATAAGAGTAAAAATCAATAGGTAAATATCCATAGAAGAGATGATTCTGAATAGCCAATTAACATGAAAAGATACCAAACTGCATTTTTAACTGAGAGCAGGCCCATTGTTGGACAGCCAATTCTCAGATTTTACTTCTTTTATCTTAAAAATTACAGCAATTCCTGCTGGATAGGATAGTTTTAATAGTTTTGGGGAACATATCTGTAAAGTGACAGCTGACCAACTTATAGTATCCTAAAAATTTGTAAGGAACACTTGATGTGTCTTTGCCAAAGTATGACAGGATGGAAGGGGGCAGGGCACAGCCATTACAAGAATGACACAGCCACTGAAGATACGACAAACTGGTTAGAACCTACAAGGCTTTGACTAGCCTACACAACTGCCCATAGACCTTGAGCCTCATTATACACTCATTGTAGTACATTAACAGAGAAGGCAATGGCACCCCACTCCAGTACTCTTGCCTGGAAAATCTCATGGGTGGAGGAGCCTGGTAGGCTGCAGTCCATGGGGTCACAAAGAGTCGGATACGACTGAGCAACTTCACTTTCACTTTTCACTTTCATGCATTGGAGAAGGAAATGGCAACCCACTCCAGTGTTCTTGCCTGGAGAATCCCAGGGATGGGGGAGCCTGGTGGGCTGCCGTCTATGGGGTCACACAGAGTCGGACACGACTGAAGCGACTTAGCAGCAGCAATAGTACATTAATATGCTAAATAACACACCCACCAGTGCCAGGACAAGGTTGACCATTTTAAAAGACCAAAAAGGGGGTGGTGGCCCAATTCCTGAAAACTGTTTTTCCCCACTAATAGTTTAAATAATCCTCCCACTTGTTAGCCTATAAAATTATTCAACCCATAAAAACTAACAACCCTCTACCCCTAGACTGCTCTCACTTGCCTAGGGCATGTGTATTTCTCTGAATAAACTCACTTTCACTTTACTATGGCTCACTCTCTCCTGAGACCTGGGATATGATCATTCTCTTGCTCCTCCCTTCTCCTGCAACCACAACCCACTGCTGCTACAGCTGGAAGAAGCTTGGACTAAGATGCACAGATAGGGTGATGGGTGAGCAGAGAGAAGGGGCTGTACATTAGTTCAGTTCAGTCACTCAGTCGTGTCTGACTCTTTGCGACCCCATGAACCACAGCATGCCAGTCCTCCCTGTCCATCACCAACTCCCAGAGTTTACCCAAACTCATGTCCATCGAGTTGGTGATGCCATCCAACCATCTCATCCTCTGTTGTCCCCTTCTCCTCCTGCCTTAAATCTTCCCCAACATCAGGGTCTTTTCAAATGAGTCAGCTCTTCACATCAGGTGGCCAGACATTTTTGGCTGGACATTAAAAAGTAACAAAACAGCACAAAGATGCCCCAGAATTGTCTCCCAATAATATTAGATGAAAGCAGAGGTGCTAAGGCCTTAATGATGTTGTCGCAGAAAGAATGGTTGTGTGTATTTTGAGACCTACCAGAACCCTGTGGGGCTTCCTGTTCGTAGGAAAAAGGCTTTGGGCTCCTTGACTTTCCAGGAGTTCAAAAGAGCAGATTCAAATAGTTTTTCTAATTAAGGAAGTAAGGGAACTCAGTAACAAAGGAAAAGCAGTCAAGAAATAATATTGCAGCAATATTATTATAAATAATATTAATATAAAGCAGGGTCCTGGTTCTTCTTCCAAGGATATACATAACAATATACCTTTCAGCTTTGGGCTGAGCACAACATTCCTGGAACACTATCCATTACCTCACCACCAACCAAACAGAAGAAAATCACATATCCTGTAGCCCCCCTGCCCCGAATTTTGCGTTTAAAAACTCTTCCCCAGATTTCCCTGGTGGTCTAGTGGATTAGAATCCTCCTGCCAATGCAGGGGACAAAGTTTCAATCCTTGGTCTGGGAGGATCTCCACATACCTGTGGGCCACAACTACTGAGCTGGCAAGCTTCAACTACTGAAGCCCTTGTACCTAGAGCTGTTGCTCTGCAACAAGAGAAGCCACCGTAATGAGAAGCCCATGCCCTGCAGTGAAGAACTGCCCCGACTCTGCCACTAGAGAAGGCCAGCACACAGCAACAAGGGCCCAATGCAGCCAAAAATTAATTAATTAAAAACAAACAGGGACTTCGCTGGTGGTCCAGTGGTTAAGAGTGCCTTCCAACATGGGGGATGCATTTTTGATCCCTGGTCAGGGAACTAAGAGCCCATATGCTTCAATTAAGCATGGTGACTAAGCTCCCATGCTGCAATGAAGATCCCATGTGCCTCAACTAAGATCTGATGCACCCAAATAAATAAATTAAAAAAAAAAAAAAAAAAAACCTCAAACAAATACTCTTCCCTCAAAACCATCAGGGAGTTCAGGGGTTTTTTAGCACAAGCCATCCTTCTCCTTCCTTGGCCCTGCAGTAAACCTCTCTCTGCTCCAAACTGCAACATTTTGGTTTGTCTGGCCTCACTCTGTATCTGGCACATGAACTTGTGGTCAACAACATGTGTCTCCTGCATTGCAGGCGGATTCTTTACCTGTTGAGCCATCAGGGAAGCCCCTGTATTGCCTTTAATTACACAAATGACTTATTGTCACATATTTGGTCTTTGTACATACTTGGTCTTTGTCGCTGGTTCTTGGGACAGAGTTCCTAAAACATCTGCAATTTCCTGAGAAATAGAGGAGTATCTTTTTTTATTGATACCAAGCCCCTCTGAACCATCTGTGAGTGTATGCTAATGAGGTGACTCAGGACAGGTCCCTAGAAAACTTTAAGACGGGAGCTGATCCCAGAAAGACCAAGCCTTGACTGGAATGTTTGGCTCTACCTTCTGATCTCAATAGACAGGAAAGGAACTGGAGATTGAACTCTGTCACTAGTAGGCAGGGGTTTAATCAATCATTCCTGTGTAATAGAACCACCATAAAAACCCCAACAGGGTTCAGAGAACTTCCAAGGAGGCAGGCCGATCCCCATGCTGGGAGGGTGACTCATCCCAACTCGATGGGGAAAGAGGCCCTTGCACTCAGGACCTTTTTACACTTGGCTCTCCTTACCTTTTCATGTGGGTGTTCATTAATATCCTTGATGAAAGTGAAAGTCGTTCAGTCATGTCCAACTCTTTACAACCACATGAACTATACAGTCCATGGAATTCTCCAGGCCAGAATACTGGAGTGAGTAGCTTTTCCTTTAGGGGATCTTACCAACCCAGGGATTGAACCCAGGTCTCCCACATTGCAGGCGGATTCTTTACTCGCTGAGCCACACACAGGAGGCCCTATATCCTTGATAATAAACTATAAAGGTAAGCATAACATTGTCCTCAGTTCTGTCAGTTCTTCTAGCAATTTATCCAATCTTAGCACGGAAATTATGGGAACCCCTGAGTTGTAGCCAAGCTGGACACAAATGCAGGGAACCTGGGACTTTGGACTGGTGTCTGAACTGAAGGCACTCTTGTGATACTGAGCCCTTTAGCCTGTGGAGCCTGATGCTAATTCTGAGTTGTCAGTGTCAGATTAGGGTTGAAGCTGAAGACCAAATATTAGAACAAAAGATGTTCCTAGTGCTTTTACCACTTAGGAGACTACAAGGGTTTCAGGATCTCTAAGCTAAGCCAACAACCAGGGATAGACACCTCTATTATTTCACACCCTCCATTTTAGTGATAAGAGAAACACTCATATTACAGGGGACTGTGTTGTTATAGAGATCGCTGACACTGTAACACGGATGTGGCCGTGGATGTCATGTTGGAGGAGTGGCAGCTCCTGGCCCCTGCTCAGAAGGCCCTGTACCGGGACGTGATGCTGGAGAACTACAGCAACCTGGTGTCTGTGGGTGAGGACAGTGGCTTTTCTTTCTTCAGCTTCTGAAGGCTTTGTTGTGTCTGTCATGCTCTGAAGTGGTAGATTTTTGGTCTCGTCTCTTGTCCCAGACAAGAAGGTATACTCTCTTTTCATTTTAGAGAAAAGCCTTTAATTTACAAACATACAAATTGCGTAGTCCCTAAAAAGCATACTGTTCTCAGCATCACAAATCTCTGGTGACATCTGATGAGCCTGAGTCTTCTGGCATTTCCCATGAACAGGGTATCAGGTTAGCAAACCTGATGTACTCTCCAAGTTGGAATGAGAAGAACCACCATGGACCTCAGATGATTAAGTTCCCGGTCACCCTCATCCAAGTAGGTGAGAGAGAAGCAGCAAGACGGGCAAGGCTGTGGAAATCACCTTTCAGTTCCTTAGAGAAGGCATCCCAGTGGGGAGGGGTGCAGAGGACACAGAAACAGCCTCCATGTAGCCCTCTCTCCATAAGAACTCTTTTTCTGGGTGGGAATTTAAAGGAAAATATACCCCTTTATCTCTTCTTGGAAAGAATCCATGTATTTCTCCTTAGATGTCAACGTTCCCCCCGCCACACCCCACAGTCTTGCTTGGATTTTCAAATCTTCCCATACTTCAACATTTGTCAGAGTATGATTTTATGTTCCTTTCATGTCTCTTGCTATGAAACTCCTCCTTCTGTGTCTCGCTTCTAAGAGGAAACTTTGAATTCATCATTGTCTTCTGACACATACACGTTCCTGCCCCATTGGAAAATATTTCCCCTTATGACATCCAGCCACACCTTGGAAGCCTTTATTCTTATGGTGACATGATCTCTTAACATGTATTTATGTTTTTCTTTTTTCCCACTCTGAGCTGCTTCAAAGGTTCTGTTGTTATCCTCTGCTCTCATAGACTATAAAACCTTATTTATTTAAATGTGTTAAGCCCTTGTTCTCTGGCCCATGTTCCGTAACAATGTCTAATACACCTGCTGCTACCATATATTTTACCTGTCTCCATGGCAACTCCCAGTAAGTTCACACTTTTTGTGTGAGATACTAGAAGCATCTTCCCTCCAAGAAAATCCCTTTCCAACATCCTTTCGGAAATTGAGACTCTGCTGCACCTCCGTACATCTTAAATCCTGACATTACCTTGAATCTTCTTTACCTTCTGCGTGTGCATGTGTCACTGCAGTCATCTCCAGCTCTTTGCAACGCTATGGACTGTAGCCTGCCAGCCCCATCTGTCCATGAGATTCTCCAGGCCAGAATACTGGACAGGGGTGCCATTTCGTTCGCCAGGGGATCCTCCTGACCCAGAGATCGAACCTGCATCTCCCACATGTCCTGCACTGGCAGGCGGGTTCTTCACAAGCACCACCTGGGAAGCCCCTCTTTACCCTCTGTGCTCCTGCGTTTAACACCTTTGCTGTTCCTATTCTTTGTTTCATTAGAGAAGATCTTTCTAAAATTTCTCATTCTCAGTTCGTTAGGCTAGGGAGCCTAAACAAAATCGTAAAATCTCGTTAGTGAGTCTTATCCTTCCTTGTAAATAAATCCTCATTTCTTCTACATCTCGTTACTTCCTTTGCTTCTTCAAACCACTGTCATGTTTGAACTGCCTACTTTATTCCTTATCTTGTTTATTCTGTTTCCTTTCCACCTGCAGAATATGACTTCAGTTTAAGAATTTTTTTGTGTTTCTCCAGTACCGGCACCATGTCTGGTTTGTGGAGTAGCCATTAATTAAGGATGTGTTGAATGAATGTCTTTCACCATTTTGAAATTGGGTGTCCCTCCAGTCTGTGAGGTGATGCTAACAGTGACGGTATTTAACTGTCCCCAGGGCCTTATTTATAAAGCAAACAAATCTATATTTATTCATTGTGAATTTACTCTATTTTACACTGATGGCTGACATCTTTTGGGTTGTTTGGTGTTTTATATTATCATGTTTTTAACCATTTCCAAGAGACAGGAGTTAATGCTTAATGGATGCAGAGTTTTTCAGTTGGAGAAGATGGAAAAAAAAAAAATCAGCGATGAAACATGCTGATGGTTGTACAACATTGTGATTATACTTAATGCCACAGAACTGTACACTTAAAAATGGTTAAGGGACTTCCCTGGTGGTCCAGTGGTAGGACTCTGCTTCCACTGCAGGGAGCTTGGGTTCAATCCCTGGTCAGGTAACTAAGATCCTGCACGGCCCAGCCCCCCTAAAACCATTAAAACAGTAAAATTTATCTTATATATATTTAACTATAATTTTGAAAGGTTTTTTAAAGATAAGGTACTTTTATGCTTGGAATTTCTTTTCTATTTGATATCTTGAGTTTTTCATTAAAGAGCCAGATCACCCAAAGGTATTTTTGAAATAGTTTTATTCCATCTGATGCTCATAAAGTGTTCATTGTTATCTTTCCTAAACGTTAAGGAAGTGGATGATCATGTGCAGTTGCACTGGCAAAACCAAAATATGCTGAAGTGTTATGAACAGAATGCATTTGGGAATATTATTCATCACAGCAGAAGTTGTTTTTCCTTTAAGGCCAAATTATGATGTATTTGATTTACACAGGAAAACTCTGAAATCATATATAGATATAACCAACCAGAATAAAAGCTGCAACAAAAAGGAGCCTGCTGAGCTTAATCGGGATAGGAGATCCTTGCTCCATGCTCATCATGAACAAACTCATACTGAAACTGAACATCAGGAAATACACAAAACAGAGAACGCCCATGAATGTACTGAATATGGGAAAGCCTTCCTCAAGAAGTCTCAGCTCAATGAACATAAAATAATTCACACAGGAAAGAAACCCCATGGATGTAGTCTGTGTGGGAAAACCTTCTTCAAGAAGTTCAAGCTCACTGAACATCAGAGAACTTACAAGGGAGAGAAACTCCATGAGTGTTGTGAGTGTGGAAGAGCCTTCCTCAGGGAATTTTAGCTTATTGAACATCAGAAGACGCATATGGGAAATAAACTCCATGTATACAGTATATGTGGGAAAGCATTCTACAGAAAGTTCAAGCTAACTGAGCACCAGAGAACTCATACAGGAGAGAAAGCCTACAAATGTACTGAATGTGGAAAAGCCTTCTTTAGGAAGGCAAAACTCACTACACACCAACAAAACAAAACAGGAGAAAAACTCCATGTATGCAGTGAGTGTGGAAAAGCTTTCTCCAGAAAATCACAGCTCATTCTGCATCAGAAAATTCATACAGGAGAGAAATCTTATATATGCAGTGAGTGTGGGAAAGGTTTCATACAGAAGGGCAATCTCCTCATACATCAACTAACTCACACTGGAGAGAAACCCTATGGATGCACTGAATGTGGTAAGGCCTTCATTCAGAAGGCATGCCTCATAGCACATGAGCGATTCTATACAGGAAAGACTTCCTTTGTATGTACTGACTGTGGAAAATCTTGTTCACAGAAATCAGGACTCTAAACCTCAGAGAGTTCACACAAGAGAGAAACCTTATGTGTGCAGTGACTGTAGGAAAGCCTTCACCACAAAGACAATGCTCACTGTCCATCGAAGAACTCACATGGGAGAGAGGCCCTATAGATGCAACAACTGTGGGAGAGCTTTCTCCCACGTCATGTCTGGTTAAACATAAGAGGATACACATAAGAGAGAAACAAGTAGATTCCGTGAAGCTGGACAAAGGGTCACAGCTTCTTAGATACTAGTGAACTCTTGCAGGGGAAAAACCCTGTTAATATAGTGACTGTGCAGATGCCTTCTGTGACCCCTCAGACATCATTACACATCAGTGGACTCCTAGCAGGTGGGAATGTAGTCCTGATGGAACAGCCAGCTGCCAGATGTGCACCCTCAGGAGGTAACAGAGAGTTTGTGCAGGAGAGAAAGGTTTATGGATGCCATGAATGTGGTTATGCCTTCAGTGGTCAATTACATCTTATTTTATGTCACGAAAAATACATAGGATGAAAACTGGTGCATTCTCTTTGGAAAAGCCTTGGGCCATAATGTATAGCTGATTGCATGGTTATATGTAAACAGGAAGCCTGTGAATGCAGAAGTTAGGAAAGCTGTGTTTTGGAAGAAAGACTGCATCATCAGTGATTACCATTGGTCATAGGTGAGCTTATAGTGGGTAAAAAATATGAGAGTGGTAAAACCCTTGCCCCCAATAGGTATCATTACATACTAGAGAGAAACTGTTGGAAAGCAGTGAATGTGGCAAGGTTTTCAGTGGTACATTCTGCCTCATCCATCAGCTGGTGAAATCATACACAAAACACTGTGAACATCACTACTTGACAAGTATCTTAATTAGTTCTTGTGAGGCAAAGCCTGTGAAAATGAGGGGTATTTGAGAGCTTTATGTACCATTTCCCACTTTAATGCATTACAAAATATACCTGATGTACATTTTTGGATAGGAAACCTGGAACCATATTCTTCGTTACTATGCTTAAAAGTGGAAATGTTAGTCACTCAGTTATGTCTGACTCTTTGTGACCCCATGGACTGTACCTGCCAAGCTCCTCTGTCCATGGAATTCTCCAAGCAAGAATACTGGAGTAGGTTGCCATTCCACTTGCCAGGGGTTTGACCCAGGGATCGAACTAGGGTCTCCTATATTGCTGGCAGATTCTTTCCTGTCTGAGCAACCAGGGAAGCCTGGTTACTATGCTTATGTTTCCATAATTTTAAGGAGATAATCTACCTCACATCACTGGTTATATTCATTTCGTATATTCATTCATTTCTCCCAACTGAAAAAAAAATTATCTTCAACACCCACCCAGTATATGATAATTAGCTGCTACATTTCTTTGACTCTAAATATATTTAAATATTATTTCAGCAAATTGTATTTTCTAATAAGAAAAATGAATATTAAGGTCATAAATGCAACTTAATGTCCTTGAATAAGCTTAACTTCAACTGATAAATAAGACCAAGCATTATACAATAAAGGTCACCTTAAATGTGATTTTTTAAGATTTCCTAGACTTGCAAAGGTAGTGAAATGAAGGTTTGCAAAGTGAACTGAAAGCCCAAAAACAATTAGTAATTTAAACCTATAAATTAGATAATAAAATACATTGCAACACAGACCTTGGGTTTTTTTGTTTTTTTCTTTTCCCTTAAAACATGAAAAGATGGGCAATCTGAACACAAATTAAGATTGCTTCTCTCCTAGCTCTCCCCTTCTCTGGTTATCCAGATTATTCTCAGAATCCTGGGAATATGAAAGTCTACACTGGTTAACTCAGCTGCATTCTTCCTTCTGGACATAGTTCCCTAACCCTATCTTTTGCCTCACTGATGGGATGGAAACAGATGCCAGGAAGAAAGGTGGGTAGTTCCATTTCCTCCTAACTCAGGCACTCTTGAGTCTAACATGTTTGGGAGTCACATGAGGAAGAGAGAAGTAAATTTTGTAGAATCAACTTTGGCCTGTTACCTCATTCTCCACAGAGCTGGAGAGACTGAATCAGATCGAGAATGAGTCGAGGAGCCCTGCAAGAGTGGGCTGAATCTGGTTCTAGCCTGGAATACTACAGGCCTTTAACCTATCTGGCAAATGTTTTCTGAATCTCTATAATCACTGAACTGTAGCCAGGAGTAATGTCAGTAGTGACTACTGCTGGAAAACTGGGTTTGAGGAAGGGCATGATGTCAGGTTCCTTAGGGAGAAGCTAGTGGTTGAGGCATGTAAGTAGATAAGGTATCTTAATGGCATTGTACATGTTCTTTAACAATTAACACATGATGTGAAAACTCAAGACTCACTTGGAGTGAACATCTTAATTGTTTTCTTAAGGGTTGTAATGTGGAATATATTAAGATCCTAGGCCATACATAAACATTCCTGTATTACACTGCTCTGGCTGCCATACTGAAATACCAGTGTAGGTGGCTTAAACAGAAGTTAATTTTCTCATAGTTCCAGAGACTAGAAGTCCAAGGTCAAGGTTCCAGCAGATACAACTGGAGTAGAGCCCCACCCTTACAACTTCATTTAACCTGAATTACTTACCTTAGGAGTCCCATCTCCAAATAGAGCCACAGTGGGTTTCAGGGCTTCAGCATGTGAATCTGAGGGGACACAAACATTCAGTCCTTAAAATTCCACCACTGGCCCTGTCCCCTCCAATCACGCCCTTCTTGCATGCAAAATACATACATTTCATCCCAATAGCATCCCAATAGCCCCCTGGATTAACTCTAATCCAGGACTTCCCTAGTGGTTCACTGGTTAAGAATCCACCCAAGGGAAATGGGTTTGACCCTTGGTCCAGGAAGATTCCACATGCCTATGGCAACTAAGCCTGTGTGCCATAACTACTGAGCCCACATACTGCAACTAAATAAAGCCCCTGCCCAACAAGGAAGACCCAACACAGCCAAAAACAATACCTTAAAAAAAAAAAGTCTATATCCAGAGTCTCATCTGAGCCAAATATAGGTGAGACACGATGTCCAATTCATCCTGAGGAAAAATTCCTCTCCATCTTTGGACCCGTGAAACCAGGTAAGTTATGTTCTTCAAAAACACAATGGTGGGACAGAGGTATGATACATACTTCCATCATAAGACAGATAAATCATAAGGAAAAAAGAGTGACTGGTCCCAAGCAAGTCCAAAAGTTAGAGAAACAAATTCCATTAAATCTCAGGGCTAATGTCTTTGGTTCACTGCTCTGCCCTCCAGGCACGATAGATCACATTGTAGGTGGGAATCAAAACTCTCACTATAATGAGGAAGACAAGCCAACAACTTTCCTTTTACATTCTGCACACCAGTACTGAGACAGGCTGGGACCCAGGACACTTTGCTGCAGTGCCTGCATCTGGACAAACGGCCCATCCAGGATACAGAGGAACTATAAGGGACTAAAAATAACTGCCTGGCATAGGCAATAGGGGCAAATTATGAACAAGATACACAAAGATCCAAACCCAACTGCTACTTTTGAGGTACTGTGAGCAAAAGCAGGCTCCTATGTGTGTTCCCTGCAAACAGTCCTAAAAGGAATGGGCAGACCACCCAAGCCACCCCTCCCCTGGACCTGCCCTCCCCTCACACCATTTAATGGACCAGATCACCACCTGCCCTGTAGCAAGAAAGTGTACCTGTTACTTGTTTTCACTTCCTCCTGCTACAGCACCAGGCCCAGTAAAGCATTGCCTGAATTTATCTGACCTCTTACCAATTTCTATTGGCTAGAATCCAAGAACTTGGTCAGTAACAGAATGTACAGCTCAATGAAACCATGTTATTTTTCCTGTACTTATACCTTCTATATTTCCAGCACCCAGATCCCTGTTTGCCACAGAGTATGCATTTTATAAACATGTATGAATGTTCTCTGAACCAAGTTGTATAATTACAGGGTTGTTGAGTTGGTACATCGTGTCCGACTCTTTTGCGACCCCATGGACTGTAGCTCTCCAGGCACCTCTGTCCATGGGATTTCACAGGCAAGAGTACTGGAGCGGGTTGCCATTTCCTTTTCTGACCTTCCTCACGTAGGGAGCGGTGCTTTAGTCAGTTGCGTCACAGTACTCAACAGAATCACTTCCCTTAGAGCTTTTGATTCAAGTATTTCTCACCTTGGTGCAAGTGTGCAAGTAAAACCTTACCCCATCTTTGGCTCATCCCACTGTGGAAGGGGGGAACCATGCTTCTCCGCTGGCTTTGCCCCTGATCAAAAGTGTTTCCCATTTCCTCTACACCAGTCATTACAAGAGCTGTATAATCCCGCCGTTTTACCCACTTTCAGACCTGTGCGCTTCTGAACGGTTCTCTAAACCCTACAACACCCTCTCCAGTCCGCATTCCTAGAATACTGCTCGGTTCTCCTTCAATTGTTGCTAGGTTTGGCTTGGGATCCCTCCCTGTTGGATTTCTTTGAGACGGTCGCGCTTCTTAGCTTCATCTTAAATCAAAGGGCCTTCATGTCCGCGAACATCTCTGCCCAGCCTGCAGAGATCCAGGTACCCTTGAGTTTCTGAGAAGCTAAGCATTTGTGCAGCGCCCCTGGCAAATGTTCAAAGTCACAGCCCAATGGGTCAGGTGGGCTGAAAATAGGGTGAAATAAGTCCTTTTCTTTTTTTTTTTTACAAATTGAAAGCAAGTCTATTGAGATAAATATTGGACATCAATTGTATGAATCTTTAAGTCCTTTTCGATAGCTTCTCACCGTTTTACACCTTCCCGCGAAAGGAAGAAAAACGAAGCCCTCACCGATCAAACGGAACTATGTGGAAAAACGGCTGCTACTGGTAAAGAGCCGCGAACCCGGCGCGGAAATGCTGCGTCATCGAAGGCTCGCGAGAAGTCAGGATCCGGGTCTTTGGAACGGCCGCTTGTGAACCTCGTCGGCCGCCATCCTTTCAGCTTCCAGAATTCTTGCCTGCGGCGGAGGGTGGTCGCCAGGTTTTAAAACAGCTGTCCTGTGATTTGTCTCCAGCGGTGAAGACGGAAGTCATCCATCAGGTCGGTGTTGGGTTCTGGGCGTGTTTCAGGGCCAGGGAGAGCGCCTTAGGGTGTTTGTTGTTGTTGTTCCAGATTGCGTAGGGGTAGGCGTTGGGCTCAAGCGAGTGGTTATGCCGGCTGGTGCCTTTTGTGTTTGTGGACCAACCCAGGGATTCGTGTTGAGTGTTTTCTCTGGTGGGGGAGCACGGGTTACCGTGTTGGATCTGTAACCTAGCTGGACGCCACCAGGCCTTCCTGGCACAGGCCTTCCCTCATATCCTGTGCTTCAGCTCCTCTCTGAAGTACCTCGATAATAGTACTTGATGTACATTTCATGAATTGAATTGTTTTGCAGAAGTTAAAAAAAAAAAAAACCTCCCCCTCTCTAACAAAGAAGAAGATATTAATAAACTATTTAGTGAGGTAGGGCACAGAACCCCACGCCTCCTGGAACCCAAGGACTGATAATGTTAACCCCTGTGAAACCATCCTGCTACCTCACCATCAGCCAACTAAAGAATTGTGCACAAGCTGATCTTAGACCCTGCAAACCCCCTCCCTCACCTGGCTTTTTAAAGTGCTTTGCCAGATCCCTTGGCATTTTAGGGCAAGAGCCGTCTTGTCTCATTGCAAGGCCTTGAAATAAACATTTCACTGTTCCAGACAACAGCGTTTCAGTTTGTTTGGCTTTGCTGTGTCTTGAACATGATTAACAGCATGACAAATTGGGAGGTCTTTGCTGGAGAGTAGCATTTGGGGTGTCTGTTGTTGGGGATTGGAACTTGTGTCTGCATTAGGGACAGCGTTTGGGGAGCTTATTGCATGTTTAATTTTAGATGTGAAGTCTCTGGTCTTGAATCCATGTTTAGTGTATATTCCTATTGAAAATACTTGGTTTTCAGGTTCATCCTAAAATCAGGGCTTCCCTGGTGTTCAGCAGTAAAGAATCTGCCTGCCAATGCAGGAGACCGAGGTTTGATCCCTGGGTGGGGAAAATCTCTTGGAGAAGGGAACGGCAACCCACTCCAGTATTCTTGGGCTTCCCTTGTGGGTCAGCTGATAAACAATCCGCCTGCAATGCGGGAGACCTGGGTTTGATCCCTGGGTTGGGAAGATCCCCTGGAGAAGGGAAAGGCTACCCACTCCAGTATTCTGGCCTAGAGAATTCCATGGACTGTATAGTCCATGGGGCCGCAAAGAGTCAGACACAACTGAACAACTTTTACTTTCCAGTATTCTTGTTTGGGAAATCCCATGGACAGAGGAGCCTGGCAGGCTACAGTCCACGGGCTCACAAAGAATTGGACACGACTGAGCGACTAACACACTTTAAATACTCCTCCAGAAAGCAACTCTTATTAAAATTTAGTATATTTCATTTTTAGCATTGGGATCAGGTGTGTAGGTATTGGTATGATTTTATACATTTTAATCTAACATCCTATCATAATATTTGAAAATTTTATTTCTTTTCTTTTAAAAAAACTATCGCAGTTATGTTCCATCAAGTGGATATTCTAATTTGGGAAGAAGCAATACAGATGTAGGTACTACACTTTTAGGAACGCATAAATGGATTTCTTTTAACTCAATTTTTTTTTGTTTCTTTGACCAGCTGTGATGTTTTTCTCTATGTGTTTTGGACATGTTTTATTACGTTTGTTTGTAAACAGGTTATACTTTTGTTGTAACTGTAAATAGTGTCATTTTTTTCCCATACTATCCTGCTCCCTCAATTTTGTGTCTTATTTTATGTAATGCACAAGAGCAAAAATTAAAAAGATACACTTATTTTGTCACCTCATTCCACTCAGATATTACTGATTGATTCCTTCAAATTGATTCCTTTATGTTTTCTAGTTGAGCATCTTTGTTACCTACAAATAGAGTTGGCCAGGTGGCAAGTTTATGGACTGGAGTAAGAAGAACCTGCTTCTCCCTCTGACTTGGGTAGGTTAATCTCTGAGTCAGGCTTCATCAGTTGTGAAAAAAGCTGTCATGATTCCCACTTCATAGCTGTTAGAAATATGGAATGAGCAAAAGTTCTTTGAATACAAAGCAGCGTGCCTGATAGTCTGAATAAATGGTACCTGCACTTTATCAAGTTATTACTCTTTCTCAAAGGTGTCCCACACACTTTATTGAGATGTAGTTGGCATATACATATGTAATTCTGTAAGTTTAAAGGTGTACAGTTGTGTTTATTTAATACACTTACATATTGCAAAATGGTCACCACTATAAGTTAGCCAACATCTGCATCATGTGACATAATTACCATTTCTTTTTAAAGGTGAGAACACTGAAGATCTACTTTTTATTAACTTTCAAGTGTATGTGCTTAGTTGCTCAGTCGTGTCCGGCTCTTGGCGATCCCAAGGACTGTAGCCCTCCAGGCTCTGCTCTCCATGAAGATTCTTCAGGCCAGAATACTGGAATGGGTTGCCATGCCCTCCTCCAGGGGATCGTTGCAACCCAGGGATTGAACCCAGGTCTAATATGGTATTTAACTGTAATCACCATGCTGTACATTACAGTCCCCTTAAAAGGCTTTAAATTTTATTTTCTTTGATAATTTCTTTCTCTTTAAAGTTTTCTTTATGTTGTGAGATTTCTCAATATTTTATATTCCGGGAATAAACCATACCTGTTCATAATGATTTGTTCTTTTAACATGGGACTGAATTCTGTTTGCTTATAGTCTACCTAATATTTTTGGACCTAGAAATAAAAAAATGTTTTGGATTTGCTTCAAAATAATCCAGTGGTGGTGGGGGAGTGAATGGCAGTGTAGATAAAACAAATTAGGGTTGAATTGATAATTATTGAAGTCACACAATGGATATGTGGAGTTTGATTATGCTGTTCTTTTTTTTTTTTTTTTAATCTACGGCTGCACTGGGTCTTCATTGCTGCACACGGGCTTTCTCTAGTGCAGCAAGTGGAATTTACTTTCTGGTTGTGGTGCACGGGGCTTCTTACTGAGGTGGCTTCTCTTGTCGCAGAGCACGGACTCTAGGCACACGGGCTCAGTAGTTGTGTGTGCCTGGGCTTAGTTGCCCGAAGGCGTGTGGGATCTTTCTGGACCATGGATTGAACCTGTGTTCCCTGCCTTGGCAGGCAGGTTCTTAAGCACTGAACCACCAGGGGGTCCCTGAGTACACTGTTCTCTATCAGGGTTTTTGTACATGAGGTTTAAATGACTGTTCTTTCTTTTGCTTGAAATTGTAAAAAAAAGATTGTGAAAATGTATAAGTGAAACTGATCTGTACTTTTCTTTAAAAGCTTTTTTCAAGTATACACCCCAAATTAAAGGCTAGAATGTTACAGAAATAAAATAAAAACCAAATTAAAAAGAATAGAATATTACATGGACTTCCTTGGCAGTCCAGTGGTTAAGACTCTGCCCTTCCACTACAGAGGCATGGGTTCAATTCCTGGTCATCCCTGGTTAGGGAACTAAGATCTCACATGCCAAACAGCATGGCTAAAAAAAAAAAATAGAGTATTCCACTACCCTAGAAGCCTCCACCTGCTAATCTCCCTCCTCTCCAGAGGCAATTACTTTCCTAAAAACATATTAAATTTTCCTGACTTAAGTTTATGTAAGTGGAATCATGTATTACATATTCTCTTGTGTCTGGCTTCTTATGTTCAATATTTTGTTGTGAAATTCATCTAAGTTACTGCATGTAGCAAAATATTATTTCTTTTCATTGCTATTAGTATCCCACTGTATGAAAGTAAAAGAAATTGTTAGTCCCTCAGTTGAGTCTGCCTCTTTGCGACCCTGTGCACTGTAGCACCCTCCAGGCTCCTCTGTCCATGGAATTCTCCAGGCAAGAGTTCTGGAGTGGGTAGCCATTCCCTTCTCCAGGGAATCATCCCGACTCAGATTGAACCCAGGTCTCCTGCATTGCAGGCAGATTCTTTACCATCTCATTTCTTTTTATTGCTCAGTCATGTCTGATTCTTGCAACCCCATGGACTGTAACCATCAGGCTTCTCTGTCCATGGAATTCTCTTGCCTCTCCAGGCAAGAAACTGGACTGGATTGCCATTTCCTACTCCACTATGTTATATATATGTACACATTCTGTTATGTTCTTTTCCAGTACTGTTTATTGTAAGACACTGAATATATAGTTCCCTGTGCTGTACAGTAGGACCTTGTTGTTTATAGGGCCAACATTTTCGTGCTTCATTTTTCCTGAACTGGATCTGTGAGATCTTAGCCATGGACAAGACCAGGAACTGGTTTTTATTTCCCATCTTCTCTTCTGCTTTCACTCTTTTCCAGCTTTGTCAAAAAAGGCATTCCTCTCACCCATTTCATGTTTCTGTGGGACCCAGCCCCATGATAGAAAAGCCTTTCAAGGAGTTAAAGAGACTTGAACTATTGGGACATTCTGTTAGAATGAGTACTCGTGGCTAGAGAGAGCTGTGGCCACAGGTTCAGTCATTGAATTTGCTCTTGAATCCACAGGTTCTAGTCTACAGGAACATTTTCAGTGATAGAAGAAGGAGGCTCCAGGCTTGGGAGAGCATGGATTCTGGCAGCAGCCTGACCTGAGATCCCTGACCATAACCTCCAGGCAGGCCTGGAAAGAGAAGACAGAACACAGCCTGGAGTTACACACCCTTTCTTAAGAAGTAGAGAAGATGAGCAAGGTCCAGGTGAGGTTTGTGTTATCTGTTTTAATCCTTTGTTTCCCAGGGGACTTGTGGAAGCTTCTAAAAAGCAGTCTGATGAAATGAGAACAATATGAAGTAAAAAGTGAAAATGATGGTCACTAAGTTGTGTCAGACTCTTTGGGACTCCCATGGCGTGTAGCCCACCAGGCTCCTCTGTCTGTGGAGTTCTCCAGGCCAGAATACTGGAGTGGTTAACCATTCCCTTCTCTAGAGGATCTTTCCAACCTGGAGACAGAACCCTGGTCTCCTCCATTGCAGGCAGATTCTTTACCTTCTGAGCCACCAGGAAAGCCCTGAGAAGAGTATATGTTAATAAAAATTAGGATCTGGTGGACAGTAAGTTTAGGCTAAAATCTTAAAATAGAGGCAAATTCTTCCCTTATAACTTCTTAACCCCAGTTTCCAAAAAAATGAAGTCAAAGCCAATTATTCTTGGGTGATCTTTGTGTTTTTACTTATACAAATGATACATAGCTCCGTTCACGTGCACGAGGTTTAAGCACACACAAGTCTTTGCATCAAAAGAAGATATCCTCTTTCACTTTTTTCTCACCAAAGGCCCAACCCGAAGGGTACATGTTAATAATTTGGGTTTCCCATCAAATTCATGTTTGGTAAAATATATCTATATTTAGATTAATTTATGTATATCTTAATATATGTATTTGTATGTGCATGCATATGTAAACTTATAGATATGTAGCTGAATATATTATTAAGAGTTTTTCATATGTCTGGGATGAGACTATATACTATATGGACTATATACTATAGACTACATACTATTTGGGGGCTTGATTCTTTTCATTTAAGAGAATGCCTTGAAAATCATTGATACCAGTATATTTAAATCCATCTCATTGATGTTAATGTTTGCATAACATTTCATAGCATGGCGGTTTAGGATACCTTGTGGTGCAGAGGTTAAAGCGTCTCCCTGCAATATGGGAGACCTGGGTTCGCTGCCTGGGTCGGGAAGATGCCCTGGAGAAGGAAATGGCAACCCACTCCAATATTCTTGCCTGGAGAATCCCCTGGACGGAGGAGCTTGGTGGCCTACAGTCCGCAGATCGCAGAGTCAGACACGACTGAGCGACTTCACTTCACTTCTTTTGTCTGCCTCTAATAGACATCTAAATTAATAACAAATTTTTCACTCATGTAAACAAAGACATTCTTACTGCACAGTGTCTTTTATTTCTATGCAAATATTATTTGAGTTCTTTTCTAGGCTGGGAAGGACTAATTTGTAGAATTCCACAGGGCTGTGGTTTGAATGTTTGTGTGCCTCTACAATTCATGTTGAAATCTTAACCAATCAAAGATGATAGTATTAGGAGGTAGGACCTTTTGGAGGTGTGTAAATCAGTCATGAAGGGTGAGGTCTTCACGAATAGGATGAGTGTCCTTTTAAGAAAGAATGCACAGGGATCCTTCACCCTTCCCTGCGAAGGTTCCCGCTATGAGCCAGGGAGCAGGCCCTCTCTAAAAGGTGGCCATGATGGCCCTTGATCCCAGACATCCCAGACCCCACAACTGTGAGAAATAAATTTGTTTTTATAAGCTACCCAGTCTGCGGTATTTTATTATAGCAACCCAAGTGGACTACGACACAGTCACAGGCTTTTCCCTGGTGGCTCAGTGGTAAAGAACCCACCTGCCAATGCAGGGGACACAGGTTCAATCCCTGGGCCAGGAAGATCCCACATTGCCCCAGAGCTAAGCCCGAGCACCACAACTACTGAGCCTGTGCTCTGGAGCACGGGAGGCGCAACTGCTAAAGCCCACTGGCCTGGAGCTTGTGCTCTGCAACAGGAGAAGCCGTGACAGTGAGAGGCCCACACACCACAGCTAGGGAGCGGCCCCCACAACTACAGAAAAGCCCATGCAGCGACAAAGACACAGCACAAAAATAAATAAATACAGATTGTTTTAAAAAAAGACACATGGTCTGTCCTACGTGAAATAGCCACAGCTACAGTGCACATAATTTTTTATCATGGGGAAGATAAACAGAACGTGTTCCTGGGACTTCCGTGGTGGTCTAGTGGTTAGGATTCCGGGCTTTCCCTGCTGTGATCTGGGTTCAGTCCCTGGTCAGGGAACTGAGATCCCATGAGCTATGTTGTACGGCCAAAAAATAAAATAAAAATGAGATCTCTTCTGATTTATAAAAAAATAAAAGAACATGTTCTTATTCTTTTTTCCACATCATATATTCCATCACGAATTGCATTGGAATTTGTTATTACAGGGCCCTGTGTCATTCGAGGATGTGGCTGTGGGCTTCAGCGGGGAGGAGTGGCAGCTCCTGGGCCCGTCTCAGAAGGCCCTGTACTGGGACGTCATGCTGGAGAACTACTGCAACTTAGTGTCAGTAGGTAAGGGCAGCGTGTGCTCGGGCCACCCAGGATGGCTGTCCGCCTGCTCTCTGTCCATCTCTAGCTCAACCCAGGCCTGCTTCACCTACACCCTTCTCAGATGACTGACCTCCCTGTCTACAAATTTACCCCGGCCCCAGCTAATGCCCATTCTGGCTGTAGATCAGAACATCTCCACGATGAGAGCTTTTCATAGGGATGGTGACGGGCATGCGTCTGCTGGCTTCCCTGGTAACCAATGAGCCAACCTGACATCAATTTCCCCTGTAACTGGTAACGCACCCCCCCACCCCAGCAAAGACTGCCGTCATGTCCCACTTGCCATGTACCACACACAGTGGGGTGTTGCTCCAGGACCTTGTGTCAGACAAGTAAGCTCTTCCCTCCGTTAAACCATTGATGTCTCTGTCGCCGACTCCGGGCTCTTTTTCTTTGGTTTGAAGTTGGGTGAGTCCAGGGCTTGGCTTGGAGGACTGCAAGGTGCATCCCAGCAGACAGCATTATAGTCAGTTGCCTTTTCTTTCTCATTCAGTGAAATCTGTAGGGTTCCTGGAATGTTGTATTTTATGGTTGGGACTAAAGCACTGTAGGTCCTAGAATGCATGTTCTCCCTTTCCAAGTTAAAGGTTTTTACTTTACCAAAGTACAAGGGATGTGGTCCCCAAAATCAAACTTTGTGCAGTTCTCGTAGATCACCCTGGCTCAAATGGTCAGCACCAGCCATCCCATGATTTCCCGTTTACAGGATATCAGGCTCCCAAACCAGATTCATTCTTTCAGTTGGAACAAGGAGGACCCCCATGGATGGTCAAGGGAGCAGCCCTGAGTCCAACCTGCCCAGGTGAGTGAGCTCAAAACAAGAAGGTGGGAAGAAATGACACAAAAATTCAGTTAGTCAGTGACAGGTTGACATTTCTGAAGTGTTATCTAGAGAACTTCCCTGACGCCGTTGGTAACCCAATAACCTAACACTTTTCTGCATGTTGTTATTAGGGCTGTTCTTCTTTGCCTGCTATTAAAGGATGATGTCTTCTTTTTTACAGTTTTCGGGATCTTACTGTGGTTTGTCTCATCCTAGACCTTGCTGGTTCCTTGCTTCCCAGCACGCTCCCTCATGCCTTCTCCTTTCCTTTGTCTGCAAGGGCTCACTGTCTGTCCTCCACCTTGCTCACTCCGAGGTCCCTCTCACCACCCATGCAGATCGTTTTGCACTTAGCGCTGCCCCCTGCCTCTGCAGTATCAGCTCCCCTTTTGACAGCTGTTCTCCCTCCCTGACAACCCATGTCACCTTCATTCATCTGAAAACCACACACACCTTGTCTCCCAGGGGACCTCTGTCTACTGATTGACCCTCTGCTTCCCCAGCTTTCAGGTTAGGGGTTTTGTTAATCTTCTGTTAAAAGTTTGACTCAGTCTCAGGGCCTCAGCTTTCTGTTCTCTGCTGGAGGGCCCCAGGTTGACTCCTGCTAACATCTGACCTGCACTCTAACCCTCTGTGTGTTGCCAGCCACCAGGGCCACTGGCCTGTGTTGCTCTACTTCCTGTGCGTGAGACCAGAATCCTCTTTTCTCCCAGATCCTGTCTTCACCCTCAGAGTGTGTGTTCACACATATGGAAGATTTAAGCTCTCTGACAGATATCCCTGGGTTGACAACTCTCTGTCTATAGTCTAATCTGCCCTCTGATTCTGCATTTTGCCTGCATCCAAAGTAATTGTCCTACGAAATCCTTTTTCCTTCAGTTTCATGAATGAGATCATTTTTCCTCCTGGTGAATTCTTTTCCTCCCCATGCATTTTGTTTAGGTTCTACCATATTGCTCTGCCTTTCAGTTACCTTGAGTCTTTCCTATTTGCTCTATTATTTCTGAAGGTCTCTGTGGTGGTCCGGTAGTTAAGACTCCATGCTTCCTCTGCAGGGGTCACAGGTTCGATCCCTGGTCAGGGAACTAAGGTCCCATATGGCACAGGACATGGCCAAAAGAATTTGAAAGACCTTCTGTATGGATTCCAGGTGCCTTCTTTTGGGCTTCCCTGGTGGCTCATATGGTAAAGAATCTGCCTGCAATGCAGGAGACCTGGGTTCGAGCCCTGGGTCAGGAAGATCCCCTGGAGAAGGAAATGGCTACCCACTCCAGTATTCTTGCCTGGAGAATTGCATGGATAGAGGAGCCTGGCAGGCTACAGTCCATGGGGTCACAAAAAGTTGGGCATGACTGAGTGACTAACACTAACTAACTGCTGTTCCTATTGAATTTTGTTTTATAATACTGTCATTTTTTTCACAGAGCATAACATACACTTCCATAGTAGACATTTCTCTTAGACTGGGATCTTATAAGAGCTAACTCAAACCATGGCATTTTTATACTCTATTCCTCCCCCCCTCCTAGAATTATCATGGATGTTTTCATTGTTCTTTGTCCTAAAAGAAATGTGGGAGATTGATCATTTGCAGTGGCACCCAGAAAACCAAAACAGGATTAAAATTTTGGAAAGATATCCACAAAGTTATGCAAATAATTTTGACTTATGCAAAAGCCTTGTTCCTTTAACACAAAAACACAATAAGTTTGGCTCACGCTGTAAAAGTTTAAAGTCACAGTTAGGTTTTGTTGCTGAGAATAGAAGATACACAGGAAAGGACTCTGATGGGTTCAGTGGGTATGGGAAATCATCTGTCTGCCTCCAGGATAATAAAACTCTTAGTGGAATCAAATACCATGGTTGTGTGAAACCCAGTAGCGCTAAACCACCGCTCAGTGGCCGTCAGAAAACTTGCTCAGGAAAGAAGCCATGTGCATGCAGTGAATGTGGGAAAGCGTTCTCCAGGAAGGCCCAGCTCATTAGACATCAGAGAACTGAAAGGGGAGAGAAGCCCCACAGATGCAACACATGTGGAAAAGCATTCATCAAGATTCAGCTCACTGAACATCAGAGAACTCATACGGGAGGGAAGCCCCATGAACCTGATGAATGGGAAAGCCTTTTCCAGAAGGTTGCAGCTCATGGGCCTCCAGAGAAGTCACACAGGAGAGAAGCCCTACAGGATGTGGTGAGTGTGGAAAAGCCGTCAGCCAGAGGTTACCGGCTCAAGAGACATCAGCGTGCTCACACCAGAGAGAAACTGTATGGCTGCGGTATGTGTGGGAAGGCCTTTTCCCAAAAGGCTTACCTCATTGCCCATCAGAGACGCCACACAGGAGAGAAGCCTTATGAGTGCCACAAATGCAGAAGAACCTTCTTTTTTAAGTCTGACCTGACCAAGCATCAGAGAACTCACAGGAAAGAGAAACTGTGTGAATGCAGTGACTGCAAAAAGGCCTTCTGAAGCAAGGCAAAGCTCATTCAGCATCAGTGGACTCACACCAGAGAGACCGTATGGCTGCAGTGAATGTGGCGAAGCCTTGGCCGACATGTTCTCATCAAACATAAGAAGACTCACTGGGGAGAGAAAGCTGTAGAATCCCCAGAGCTGGAGATACCCTCCTCCGGGCATCATAGCTCTTTATGCCTGAGTGAACTCATACAAGAGCAAAGCCCTGTTAACACAGTGCCCAGAGAGATGGTGTCTTTGGGAACCCAGTCCTTATCAAGCAGCGAGCTGCTAATGGGCAGAAACAGAGTGATTGTGGCCCAGTCTTTTCTAAGAAGTCAGGCCTCAGTAGATAATCGGGGGTTTACTCAGGGAATAAGCCTCAGAAATGCAGTGAATGTGATCACCCCTTCAGTAATAAATTATGTCTTGTATGTTACAGATACTGCATAGAAAGAAAAATCCATGGGGGATTTTTCCTCCAGAGATGGGGGAGCCTTGAGCCAGAATCTTCCCCACATTCATTATGTGTCAATGCTCACTTAGGGCAGAAATGCTGGATTTCCCTGGAGGTCCAATGGTTAAGACTCTAAGCTTCCAATGCAAGGGGCACAGGTTAAATCCCTGGTTGAGGAACTAAAATTTCACAGGCTGTTGTGGGGTGCGGCCAAAAATATATATATAAAGAGTTGATTTCAGGACAGAAATGCCGTGGATGCAGTGATTGTGTAGAACACTTCCATGAGAAGTTAGACTTAGTAAATATCAGTGAGATCATATGGAGCAGAAATGTAGCTCTTGTGGGGAACCTTTTTCCCAGAAGTGATATCCTAGTGAGTTTCAGAGAGTTCCCATGGGACTGAAACCTTAGGAAAGAGTGTGATGGTCTTCAGTGATCAATTATACCTTCTCACTTGTCAGAGAAGCATAGAAAGACAACTCTAGAGGCACTGAAAGTGGAAAAAACACATTTATAAAGTGGGGAAGAACTCATAGAAAAGAGAAATCCCCTGAAAGCCATAAAAAAAAAAAAAAAGAAATTGTATCCCCAAATTAAGTCCTGTATCACAGTTTTACCTTGGGAAATGGGGAGAGACTTCTCTAAGTAAAGGAAATCTTCAGTTCAGTCACTCAGTCGTGTCCGACTCTTTGCAACCCCATGAATCGCAGCATGCCAGGCCTCCCTGTCCATCACCAACTCCCGGAGTTCACTCAGACTCGCGTCTGTTAGACGTCAGGAATTGCAGTATGGAGTGAAAACCTCAGAATATAATGAATGTAAAAGTACAGCTGTATTAGTTTCTTGTGGCTGGTGTAACCAATTTTCACAAAGTTAGTGTTTCAGAATAACACAGTGCATTAGTCCAGAGATCTGAAATCCAAAAAATGCATCTCTCTGGGCTTAAAAACAAGGTTGTTGGCAAGGTCAGATTTCTTTATGGAGGTTCTAGAGCAGACTCGGTTTCTTTGTTTTCCCAGCTTCTAGCAGCTGCCCAAATTCCATGACTTTTGGCCCCTTTCCTTCCTTAAGGCCAGTGATGACTGGTCAGCTCTTCATCTCTCACTTTTCTGCCTCTTCCTTCCATGCTTAAGGACCCTTGTGATTACATTGGGCCCACCCAGAAAATTCAAAATAATGTCCTATCTTAAAATCAGCTAATCAGCAACTTTAACTTCATCGCTAACTTGTGTCCCCTTTGCCTTATAATGTAGCATATTCACAAGTCCTGGATATAAGGATGTAGACATCTTTGGGAGGCCACTATGCTGCCTACCAAAGGTCACCCTTTGGCACCCAATGGTTCATGTCCATCCCACATGTAAAATGGATTCACCCTATTCCACCATCTCCAAGTGTCTCAGCCTGTTATAGGACCAACTCAGAGTCCAAAATCTCACCTAAAATGGATCCACTCGGGCATGCCAAATCTCACCTTCTAAAGCTAATATTGGTGAGCCTCTGGGTATAATCTGCCCTGGGGCACCATGTGAACCTTAAAACTCTAGAAACTATTTGGCCTTAAAATGACTTAATGCCATCTTCTGCCTTAATTCCCCTTCACCATACAATGTAACAGGTTTCCCTATTCTGGGAATTGGGACATGAACATCTTTGGGATTTGCCATGATATTGCCTACCACAGAAGCATTAGATTTCAGAGAGTTGCACTTCAATAAATTCCTGCCTACCCCTTAAATAAATTTGAAACAGCATGTTCTCAGTGAAGCAGTTATCTAAAGTGATTATGATCTAAGTACAGTTCAGTTCAGTTCAGTCGCTCAGTCATGTCCGACTCTTTGCAACCCCATAAATTGCAGCACGCGAGGCCTCCCTGTCCATCACCATCTCCCGGAGTTCACTCAGACTCACGTCCATCGAGTCGGTGGTGCCATCCAGCCATCTCATCCTCTGTTGTCCCCTTCTCCTGCCCCCAATCCCTCCTAGCATCAGAGTCTTTTCCAATGGGTCAACTCTTCGCATGAGGTGGCCAAAGTACTGGAGTTTCAGCTTTAGCATCCTTCCTTCCAAAGAACACCCAAGACCAATCTCCTTTAGAATGGACTGGTTGGATCTCCTTGCAGTCTAAGGGACTCTCAAGAGTCTTCTCCAACACCACAGTTCAAAAGCATCAGTTCTTTGGCACTCAGCTTTCTTCACAGTCCAACTCTCGCATCCATACATGACCACAGGAAAAACCATAGCCTTGACTAGATGGACCGTTTTTGGCAAAGTAATGTCTCTGCTTTTGAATATGCTATCTAGGTTGGTCATAACTTTCCTTCCAAGGAGTAAGTGTCTTTTAATTTCATGGCTACAGTCACCATCTGCGGTGATTTTGGAGCCCCCAAAAATAAAGTCTGACACTGTTTCCACTGTTTCCCCATCTATTTCCCATGAAGTGATGGGACCAGATGCCATGATCTTCATTTTCTGAATGTTGAGCTTGAAGCCAACTTTTTCACTCTCCTCTTTCACTTTCATCAAGAGGCTTTTTAGTTCCTCTTCACTCTCTGCCATAAGGGTGGTGTTATCTGCATATCTGAGGTTATTGATATTTCTCCCGGGAATCTTGATTCCAGCTTGTGCTGCTTCAGCCCAGCGTTTCTCATGACGTACTCTGCATAGAAGTTAAATAAGCAGGGTGACAACATGCAGCCTTGATGTACTCCTTTTCCTACTTGGAACCAGTCTGTTGTTCCATGTCCAGTTCTAACTGTTGCTTCCTGACCTGCACATTAACATTTTTTTCCTTAATCAGAGAATCTTGTACTAATTCTTAGATGTGAACACCATGGAATGCTCTTGAAACATAAGAATCAAATTGTCAGCACTGGAAAAGAACTCTCTCCTAATGGAACATAAGATTTTTACTGCTGGAAATACTACCAAACATACCTTTGTATCTATTCTGAAATTGAATAGATTAACATATCCACATATAAAATTCCATGAGCAGAGGATCCTGGCGGGCTATAGTCCACGGGGTCACAAAGGTAGGACATGACTCAGCAGGCATGGATCAACCAGTAATGTTAATTTCACAGTCAGACATCCAGTCAGAACCTATGCATGTATGCCAAGAAACAGGAAAATAGGACCCATAAACACAAAGGAAAGTCTATAGAAAGAGACCCAGAAAAATAAAAAATGAAAAACTATTTCTTAAAGAAAATAAAAATAATAAAAAATACAGAAAACAATAAATCTAAAAAGAGGGGAAAAGTAGTAAAAGAGACCCAGAAATGACATGGGTGACAGAATTAGTAGAAAATGATGTTAAAATAGTTATTATAAATATTATATATGGTCAAGAAGGCTGTGTCAAGTGGATTATGGAAATTATAATTTTCTGTGGAATTCTCTCCACATGAAGAAAAGGACAGATTGCTCCCCTGGTGGCTCACAGGGTAAAGATCTACCTGCAACATGGGAGACCTGGGTTCAATCCCTGTGTCAGGAAGATCCCCTGGAAAGGGAATGGCTACCCTTTCTAGTATTCTTGCCTGGTGAATCTCATGGGCAGAGGAGCCTAGTAGTCTATAGCCCATGGAGTTGCAAAGAGCTGGACACAGCTGAGCAACTGACACGCACGTGGCCAATTGCACAGTGTCTCTTTAACATTTTTATTTATTTCTGGCTGAGCTGGGCCTTTGTTGCTGTGTGTGGGCTTTCTCTAGTTGTGGTGCCCAGGCTTCTCATTGCAGTGACTTCTCTTTTTGCAGAGCATGGGCTCTAGTGCACATGGGATCAGTAGTTGCAGGTCATGAGCTCTAGAGCTCAGGCTCAGTAGTTGTGGCACACTGGTTTAGTTGTTCTGTGACATGTGGGATCCTCCCAGATCAGGGATTGAACCCGTGTCCCCCACATTGGCAGGCAGATTCTCCACTACTGAGCCACAAGGGAAGCCTTGAACAAAGTTTATCCAACACCTTGCTCCATAAGGTACATCACTGCCTTCTTGCACTTGAAGACATTAGACGGTACTTGAACACTGTGCTTGGGACCATTTTAATCAGCAGAATTACCAAGAAAAAGTATAAAAGTATAAATTACCAAGAAAAGTGTCATGAAAAACATGACACTAAGTAGACCATGAAGAGGGTGCTTGTTTGCAATAGGAGAACTGAAATAAGACAGCATCATTTTGTTCAGACTCAGCCAGGATCATACACATCGGGCAACTCAAATTATTTGTTGCTCAAATTATTCTGTGCAGATGTCTGCAGATGTTCGTGCAAGTGCTGTGATTATTGATTTTGGGTTAAAAAGAAATTTTAGCAGTCAGGTGAATTCACAGTAAATCCATGAATAATGAGAACTGACTGAACTTTATTTTTTAATTTTTCTGCTGGTTTATGTACCTCTAAATGGCCATTTTAATAATATCCCTTCTACATATTTTAGATATCCTGTTTCTCAATACAGTAAACCTTTATATTAAACATATTAATATCTTGTACTGATAATTCCTGCATGTGTAGTTATTTCATATCTGATTCTGTTATTTGTTCTGTCTGTTGAAATGTGTCCAAAAGCTCCTTGAGGGCAGATTTTTGCTGTGTTTATATGTTAGCACTTAGTTCTTCTTCACCTCTTAAATAATTGTCTGAAATGTTTTATAGAGACATTTTATGTCCCTGCTTTAGGGATATTTTACCTGTAAAATATAGTGAATATGCTTTTCAGAAACTCCTGATTTACTAGACTAGTTGATAATTAAGTGTTCAATTGCAAAATCAGTATAAGGGCATTTTACTTCTTTTCATAGTAACTAATGAAAACTGTTACCCAGAGAGAGAGCGCCTTGGTAACTTATGGTGAAAACAGCCAGAACATATACCTGTAGGTCTTTTGCTTATTAGTAATGACCATCACCGGCTTCCTAGGTGGTGCAGTGGGAAAGAATCCACCTGCCAACACAGGAGGCCCAAGAGACATGAGTTCAATTCCTAGGTTGGGAAGATCCCCTGGAGGAGGAAATGGCAACCCACTCCAGTATTCTTGCCTAGAAAAATTCCATGCACAGAGGAGCCTGGCAGGCTATAGTCCATGGGATCACAAAGAGTTGGATACAGTTGAGCACACACATACACACACTCACAATGATCACCACACATTGGAAGAAGAATCTGTGATAATTAATAGGGACTAGTGTCATTTGAGGATATTTCTATGGACTTCACTTGGCGGGGGGTGGGGGGGGGCTTCCCTTTTGGCTCAGATGGTAAAGCGTCTGCCTACAATGCGGGAGACCTACGTTCGATCCCTGGGTCGGGAATATCCCCTGGAGAAGGAAATGGCAACCCACTCCAGTACTCTTGCCTGGAAAATTCCATGGACAGAGGAGCCTGGTAGGCTATAGTCCATGGGGTCATAAAGAGTTGGATACGACTGAGCAACTTCACTTCTACTTATTTACCTGAGAGGAGTGGTAGCCACTAGGTTCTGCTTAGAAGAGCCAACATCAGGATGTGTTACTGGAGAATTCTAATAACCTGTGACACTAGTTAACTGTGTCATTCAGAACACAGCCAATAGCCTTTCCTTTTTTAGTTGCCCTAACGTCCAGAGAGACTCAAGATACTGGGTTTGAGTTTATAGACAAATCAATTTTCAGTCCTTCTGTTCCCATCAGAACTTAACGTGTTTTCATCTCCATTAGCTCTTTAATCTGCCAAGGTGAGAGTGTGTCCATTCCTTTTGTGCTCTTCCTAGACATCCCCCACCAAGTCGAATTGTAAACATCCAAGTCTTTGTCATTTCCCATGAACAGGCTATCAAGCTACCATACCAGTTCTGATCCTTAACTTCGAGCCCAGAGAAGGGCCATGGAAAGAAGATGAAATGCAGCATCAGTACTTTTCAGGTAAGTAAGCAGATGAGAAGTCGCAAGATGGGAGACCTTGAAAGTAGTTGGAGGTGAAAGGTTGACCCTTCCGAATGTGTTTAGCAAGGCTAAAACTCTGAAGGTGGTGCTTGTTGTTTAGTCGCTAAGTTGTGTCTGGCTCTTTGCAACCCCATGAACTACAGCATGCTAGTCTTTCCTGTCCTTCACTGTCTCCCAGGGTGAAAATAAACTCATGTCTGTTGAGTCTGTGGAACCATCTCATCCTCTATTGCCCCCCTGTCCTGCCCTCAATCTTTCCCAGCATCAGGGTCTTCTCCAGTGAGTCAGTTCTTTGCATCAGGTGGCCAAAGTATTGGAGCTTCAGCTTCTGCATCAGTCCTTCAGTGAATATTCAGGTTTAGTTTCCTTTAGGATGGACTGGTTTGATCTCCCTGCTGTCCAAGGGACTCTGAAGGTCTTTACAAACACCTAAATCATTGACAAGGCTCTCTTGCATGCTGTTTCCAGGAAAATGTGCCTCTTTTTCTCTCAGATTGACTTACTGTTCAGTAATTAGTTTCCTTACAGCATCCAGACTTCCTCCTCCTCCTTCCTGTTTGGCAGCGTCACTTCCTTTCTCCGCATTCTCTTTAGCTTCTTGCACGACTGAGTGACTAACACTTACCTGATCAAATAATGCCACAATTCTTCCAGTTAATACAGCAACACCAGTGCTGGTGGCTTTCTGTGGGCTCTGTGAGAATGTATCAGAGCAAACCAGAAGGTGGGGATATTGACCACTGGTGGTCTATAAATGTGATATTAGAGTTTTGGGAAGTTTCACTGTCTATTGCCTGCAGAATTAATTAAACAAGAAAGAATCAGTAAGATAGGGTGACTACACTTTAAAAGCTGAGGATCCTTTATTCTAAACTGCTTCCCCCAGATGTTTGTTTAAGACTTAATTTGGTGTCTTTCCTTTGTTGTCATTGTTTGTGCCTGATGAATGGACCTTCTCCATTCATCTCTGGGCATCTCCTAAAGTCTTCAGAGTTGCAAAGCATGAAGCTTCATTTTTGCCTGTTTCTGTCATTTGTTAACCAGTGTAAATTCATTAAATTTCATGGCCTTAACAATACTATTTATTTGCTGATGACCCCCAAATTTCTGTCTACTGACCAAACCTTCCCTCATCCCTATATAGTCACCTGATGCTTCTTTTCTGCACTCAGAGATCTGATACCTACCTCATATTCACATCACTTTTTGTTCCTGTTTTCGCTCACACCACAAATTGAATCTATCAGCAAGTTTGGTCTGTCTCCTTATATCCCAAGGGCTCCACTCTTTTCTGTTACTGTTGTTTTCACTCACACATCAATGTCCAGTATTTTTTGCCAAAATTATGATAGTTTTCTTGAAAATACTCTTGACTTGTTTAATCTTGCTTCTCTCTGTTCTCCACACAATAATCAAGTGATTTTTTTTCAAAAATTTTGCTGTTTTTACTTATTTATAAAAAGGAAGTAAGGAAAATCAGTGTTTGTAGCTACTCACCACCCCACCCCCCCCACAATGGTCATGAGCATAAGCTTCAGAAACATCTGGCTTTTTAAAGACATAATGTTTTGACAGTTACCTGGATTGAAAAAACGAGGAATGACAAGATAAACCATCATGTAGAACAACCTTCTGAGTGGGAGGGTAGAGCGCAAAATCTGGAGTGTAATCTAAGAACAATGCTATATGACATAGCAGATCATTACCAATTTTCATAACCACAGTCCACAAGCCTAAAAATAGTGTTATGTCACAATATTTAAGATCTTGTAATTCACATACACAAAGGATGACATTTTTGAAGTGAAAGCTAAGACATCTCTCTCCTAGTATTACCTTGAATGGCATCCTGTTACTGTTATTAATAATATAATATCTGAATCCTTCCAGAGTCGTCCTACACATGAGCATTTCCTGACTACTGCCTACTTTCTTCTTTATGTAAAAACGAAGTATAATGAAGTTAATTTTTGCAATCAACCCATAGTATAACCAGCGTTTAGATCGGAAATACTAGAGTACTGTGCAAGATGCCATTGTGGGAATCTAAAACAAATTAGTCATTCTGCATTCAGGCCATTATGAGTAATCCTCCTATATAACTTAATAAAAATGTCTTCTTTTATTGTTTATTTTTTCCTTTTGAAAATATTTATTCCTAAATAGTTTAGACTTCATGTGAAATCCCAAGATTATGCACAGATTTCATGTACATTGTTTTTGCAGATTCGCTTAAGTGGTAGTATTTTACCACATTTGCTTTATCGTAATCTGTCATTTTATACACACATACACACACACACACGCAAGTACATATTGCTTTCCTGAACTCTTGACCCCTAATAATGACCCTTTATAAATACATAATTGTGTATTTCCTAGAAACAGGTAATTTAAAAAACATAAAATAGTTATCAAAATCAGGATATTACTACTTATACAGAACTATTACCCAATCTAGAGTTTCCTCAAATTTTACTAATTATATCACTCGTTTTTATAATAATAATAATTTAAAAAACAGCCTTTTTCTGGACCTTTACTTGCTATGTTGTTCATTCTGCTATGAGTACTCTGGCTTTCATCTAGCTGTCAGGGTTTGCTAATTATAACTCAACTTCTTTAGGCAAGAAACTATATGGATGCAATCAAAATGCAATGGATACTTGTCAACCACTCACAACCATGCCTTGGAGAATTCACGCAGGAAATAATTCCCACGGATGCCGTGATTGTAAGGGAACCTTTCCCAGTGAGTTAAAGCTGGTTACTCATCAGGACACTCACACAGAAGAAAACCAATATGGATGCAGTCGATGTCAGAAAGCCTTCATTACAAAGTCAGCACTTGCCTATCATCAGAAGACCCGACACAGAGAAGGAAAGTCCCACAGATGCAGCAAATGTGGGAAGGCTTTTCCTTGGAAGTCAAAGCTCAGCTTACATCAGAGGACTCACTCAGGAGAAAGACCCTTCAGATGTGGAGTTTGTGATAAAGCCTTCATGGTGAAAGCACATCTCACTGTACATCAGAGAACTCACACGGGAGAGAAGCCATACAAATGCTCCGATTGTGAGAAAGCCTTCTCAAAAAAGGCTCAGCTCCTGATTCATCAGCGAATCCACACAGGAGAGAGACCGTATGGATGTAGTGAGTGTCAGCAAGCCTTCATCCAGAAGTCAGATCTCAGTGATCATAAGAAAAGTCATCACGCAGCAGAGAAATCCCACGAATGCAGTGAATGTGGGAAGATTCTGTCCTCTAAGTCAACTCTCATTGTACATCAGAGAACCCATACTGGCGAGAAGCCCTTCAAGTGCAGTGCATGTGATAGAGCCTTCACGTCAAAGGCACATCTCGTTATCCACGAGAGAGTTCATACAGGAGAGAGACCATATGAATGCTCAAACTGTGAGAAGGCCTTCTCCACTAAGGCATATCTCATGATCCATCAGCGAATTCACACAGGAGAGAGACCTTATGGATGCAGTGAATGTCCACAGGCTTTCATCCAGAAGTCAGGTCTCACTAACCATCTAAAAAATTGTCATGCTAAAGTGAAATTGTGTGAATGCCCCGAATGTGGGAAGGTTCTGTCGTGTAAGTCAACACTCATTATACATCAGAGAACCCATACAGGTGAAAAACCATTCAAATGCAATGTGTGTGATAAGGCTTTCACAGCCAAGTCCTATCTCACTGTACATCAGAGAATTCATACAGGAGAGAAACCATATGAATGCCCCCATTGCAAGAAAGCGTTTACTACTCTGTCAGCTCTTATCAGTCACCGGAGAACTCACACAGGAGAGAGGCCCTATGGATGCAGCGAATGTCAGAAAGCCTTCTTTCGGAAATCAGTGCTTGCTAATCATCAGCGAACTCAGCACAGAGGGAAATACTGTGCACAGTGACTGTGAGAATGTGACAAAGCTCTTTCCATTAAGCTTATCTACTCACAGAACTCACACAGGATGGAAACGCCGTAAGTGTTCTCATTATACAGACTGTTCTGGAACTCCTTAATAGGAAAGAAACCTTGTGCATGGAATGAAAGTTTTACATCTTCCATCTGAAGACATTCACCTTGTTATACCTTAGGGATCTTGCCAAAAAAAGAAACATTATAAAGTCAGCGAGAATGGCCTTTTCTGGTGGTACAGTGGTATAAAGAATCTGCCTGCCAACGCAGGAAATGCAGGTTAGATCCCTGGATCGGGAGGATCCCCTGGAGTAGTAAAAGGCAACCCACTCCAGTATTCTGGCCTAGTGAATTCTGTGGGCAGAGGAGCCTGGCAGGCTACAGTCCATGGGGTCACATAGAGTCAGACATGACTGAGCATGTAATGTAGTATAAAGGCAATGATTGTCAAAAGACTTTGTTTGAAAGTCACAGGCTATGCATTTAAGAGGCAGCCCATGTGGGTGCAGGGAAAGTGGGAAATTTTTCTTTTTCAAGTCATGTTGGTTATACATTAGGGTATTCATCCAGGAGAGGGACCCTGCAGTTGCAGTGAATACAAGCAAGCTAAGAAAAGTCACATCTCATTGTACATAAAAATGGAAGTTTCAGGAATGTTTTGATAATGACAGTATCCCCTAGAAAAGTCAAAACTCTTTGATCATCTTGTACAGGAGAGAGATCCTATGGATGTGGTGAATGTGGTAGTCTTCCCACATCATCATGATGTAAGATCTTCCATACGTCAACAAACTCAGAGAGGAGGAGAGCCTTACTAATGTAGTAAACGTAGTACCTCCTCAATGTAGATGATCTCCTTGGACTGCAAGGAGATCAAACCAGTCAATCCTAAAGGAAACCAACACATAATATTCATCAGAAGGACTTATACTGAAGCCAAAGCTCCAATTCTTTGGCCAACTGATTCAAAGAATGACTCATAAGAAAAGACGCTGATGCTGGGACAGATTGAGGGCAGGAGGACAAGGGGGTGACAGTGGATGAAAAGGTTGGATGGCATCACTGACTCAATGGACATGAGTTTGAGCAAGCTCTGGGAGATAGTGGAAGACAGGGAAGCCTGGCATGCTGCAGTCCATGGGGTCACAAAGAGTCAAACACGACTTAGCAAGTGAACAATGACCCAGGAATTCCACTCTTGGATATATACCCAATAAAGTTGAAAACAGATAATTAAATACTTACATAAGAATATTCATAGCAGCACACTGTTCACAAAAACCAGAGGGTGGAAACAACCCAGGTGCCCATCAGTGGTTAAATGGGTAAACAAAATGCATGTATATATGTAATAGAGTATTAATCACTCATACAAGTGAACTATCGATACATATTATAAAATGAATAAGCCTTAGACATAGTCAAGTGAACTATCGATACATATTATAAAATGAATAAGCCTTAGAAACAGTACACTGAGTGAAAGAAACCAGACCCAAAATACCACGCATTGGGACTTTCCTGGTGGTCCGCTAGTTAAGACTGCACTTCCAATGCAGGAAGCATGAGTTTGGTCCCTGGATGGGGAACTAAGATCCCACATGCCACCCAACTGAAAAAAAAAAAAAAAAAGATCACGTATTTCTATAAAATGTGCAGAATGCATAAATCTATAGAGACATAAGAGCTTCCCTGGTGGCTCAGTGGTAAAGAATCACTTGCCAATTCAGAGAAGATCCCCTGAAATGGCAACCCACTCCAGTATTCTTACCTGGAAAATCCCATGGACAGATGAGCCTGGCGGCCTACAGTCCATGGTGTCTCAAAAGAGACACGACTGAGTGACTGAACAACAACATAGAGGCATAAAGGAAATTGGTGGTTACCAGGACCTGGGGGGAATGGGGAATAGAGACTGAGTGATTAATGGCTACAGAGTTTTCTTTTAGAATGATGAAAATGCTTTGGAATTAGATAGAGGTGGTGATTGCATAACATTCTCAGTGTAGTAAATGCTCAGTGAATAGTTTGAAATGGTTAACTATATTTTGTGAATTTTTACATCAATAAAAAAATATTTGAGAAAAATAACATTGCAAGAACCTGGAAAATCCCATGGACAGATGAGCCTGGCAGCCTACAGTCCTGCTCTTGGGCATCTGGGTTGTTTCCACCCTCTGGTTTTTATTTGCACTCAAAATGCAAATAAAAATCATTTGTTGTCCAGTAGGTAAGTCATGTCTGACTCTTTGCAACCCTATGGTCACACCAGGGTTCCCTGTCCTTCACTATCTCCCAGAGTTTGCTCAAATTCATGTCCATTGAGTCAGTGATGATACTTACAGAAAAAAAAAAAGAAACCAAAAACCCTGCACAGCAAAACCAGTGTAAATATACAACCTTTAACTTAATAGATATTAGCTACCAAAACTTTATAGCTAACATCATATTTAATGATGAAATTTTGAAGATATTCTCTAGTTATTCACCAGTGAGGTACACAAATCTGCTGTCTCTATTCCTGCTAAACACTGCTGGAGGTCTTAACCACCATAGCATGACAATAATAACAACTAATGGGTTTAAAAATTGGAAACAAAATTGTCATTATTTGCAGATGATTTGATTGCCTATGTGGAGAGACGAGAACCCATAGGCAACCATGTAGAAAAAGAGAGTCCACTGCATAGCACAGGGAACTATATTCAATATTCTGTGATAAATCATATTGGGAAAGAGTATAAAAAAGAATGTATGGGTATAACTGAGTTATTTTGCTGTACAGCAGAAATTAACATGGTAAATCAACTATTGGGAGAGAAGTGAGGACAGAAAATAAAAGGTAATGTATGAACATGGGTCTAATTATTTTAGTCTAGGGAGCAAGCTAGATATCATCTAAGCTGACATAAGAAAAAATAGAAGACAAGTACATGTCAATGAAAAATTAGTCAATCTAAGGAAAATTTTATTCGAGCTCAATTGAGAATTATAACCCAGGAACAGTCTCTCAGAAAGTTCCAAAACCTGTTCTACCTGTTGGAAGTCAAAACACACATACATATTTTCTGAGACAGATGGCTGTACGTTAAATGGCATACTGTTGACAGTTTACACAACCCAGATCTAAGCATCATTGTGGTCCCTTACAAGGTCAAGAAAGAGTGTTAAGGAGTTGTCTTGATTCTGGGAGGATGTTGCTCTTAATGGTTGAGCCAGTATTTCTCTTGATGGGGGAGTTTTGGTCGATGCCTAATGTCGGTACACAAGGCACAGTGGGGGATGAGGGAAGGCCGCTGGACAGGAAAAATTTTTTATGTTTAAATTTTTCTGGGAATTCCCTGGTGGTCCAGTGGTGAGGACTCCATGCTCTCACTGTCAAGGGCTGGAGTTTTATCCCTGCTTGGGGAACTAAAATCCCATAAGGCTCATGGCACAGCCAAAAAATAATATGAAAAAGCACATATTTCTTGTCTTAGCATAAAGTGTGAATTTTATTTCACATACACATAAAATATAAAAAGAAACATGAAGACAAGTGTACAGTTAACCCTGGGCAGTGGAAGGAAAAAAAGAGGAAGTGGAACTATATGAATGGTATCATTACATAGAATAGGCGCTCAACAAGTTAGTGTGGAAGCAGTTTCAAAAGTGATTGGGTCACTTTTGTTGACTTGGCCCCAAGATGGTTCAAAAAGACAGATTTGGGCACGAAAGGTGGAGGGACTAGCAGGAGTAATCAGGGCTCCTGCAAGCGAGAATAAGATCCAGCCAGAGCCTTCCCAGCAATCCAGCACCTCAGACACAGCTTGTGTCCTTAACGGTGACACACTTAGCCAAACGCAAGTTCATGCGCTTGACACACTGTGAAACCAAACAACCTGAAGTGTGAAAGTTTGGAGCAGGGAAGATTGTATTGCGAGGCTATGAAGGAGACAGGTGCTTCATGCTCAAAAAAGCCCCAGCTCCTGGAAGGGTTTCGGCAAAGCCCTTTTAAAGGCAAGGAGAGGGAGGGGCATGGTTAGTTATCACTGACTTCTTGGCATGAGTATCCTTGCTTCTTGCAGCTGTTGTCCACATAGGTCAGTTCACTTTGTTCCTGTAAACCTCCAGCAAGACAAAGGTTATTGTCTCTTCTGCAACTTTTTATATGAATTGGCTTTTTTTTTTTTAACAAGGGGAATAAAATATATAGATCTTTTATTTCTTTTTAAATATTTCATTCTTGCTTCCTATTTTAATGTTGCTAGTGGACAACAGAAAGTGTCTGACATTGAGTCTACACCAAAGGAGTACCATTGTTCATTTCTGCTTCAGTTTAGTTCATTTCAGTCGCTCAGTCGTGTCTGACTCTTTGCAACCCTATGGACTGCAGCACGCCACGTCCATCACCAACTCCTGGAGTTTACTCAGACTCATGTCCATTGAATCAGTGATCCCACCCAACCGTCTCATCCTCTGTTGTCCCTTCTCCCGCCTTCAATCTTTCCCAGCATCAGGGTCTTTTCCAGTGAGTCAGTTCTTTGCATCAGGTGGCCAAAGTATTGGAGTTTCAGCTTCAACATCAGTCCTTTCAGTGAATATCCAGGACTGATTTCCTTTAGGATAAACTAGTCGGATCTCCTTGCAGTCCAAGGGACTCAAGAGAGTGAGATTCAAGTGAGATTAAATTTTAAAAAAAGGTTGGAGCACTTTATGAAGCAATCATTGATTTTTTTTAAACATTTAAAAAATAACATATGTATTTATTTTTGACTGCCTTAGGTCTTCACTGCTTTGTGCAGGCTTTCTCTAGTTGCAGAGTGGGAACTACTCTCAAGTTGCGGCACATGGACTTCTCATTGCGGTGGCTTCTCGTTGCAGAGCACAGGCTTAATGGTCAGAGTCTTGAGGATGGGCTGTCCTATATATTTCAGGTTTTAGGCAACATTCTTTTGCAAAATGTGCATTATGACTAAGGACAGGCAACAGCACAATGTTTAGGAAGAAACAGATCTAATACGGAGTCAGATTTACTCTTCCCTCTTACGACGCCACAGCTCAGAGTCCAACATGAACATGACAGGTCTTATCTCTGTGACCCTGGTTTGCAGGGGAGGGGGGGAGGGCTGGGGAGGGCGGGGCACGGGGTCAGGATTTGAGGATCCACTTTGCCTTCCCAGCACAGCGCTGAGTGCCCTGTTTGTCCTGCACTCCCTTGGACACACAGGATTCACTGCAGTGGGGGCAGGAAAATGTTGCCCTCAGCTGTGCCTGCTTTTAATTAGTTCTGTCTTAATCCCCAGGAACTGCGGATGCCGACTTGTCTTGGGACTAACACTGACAGCTTCTTTGCAGATGTACCTCGGTCCCTCTGCAGAAGCTGTCAGTGCCTTGCAAGTGCCAGGGTAATTGCAACTCTTTAGTGGGGGAGATGAACTCAGGGGATCTCAAGACACACAGCTACCATGGCTTGCACGGCACATATTTACTGACAGCCACAGTCCTGCTACCCGTTCCAGCAGCAGTGATCTACCCTGGTGAGTGTGTCCTTACAACTCAGACTCCAACAAGGTGAGAGAGACAGTGTCCAGGAGGAGAGGGCAGCTGGGGAACTGGGTGGGACAGTGGCTTTTCCCCCTTGTGTCTCAGGACAGCTTTGTCTCAGCTGGACTCCTTTCTGGGCTGAGAGAGTGACGGGGCAAGTGTAACAGCAGAGACCCCAGAGCAGGCAGGAGAGGGCAGTGGGTACTCAGCTGGAAGGGGGATGGGCATTGCCGAGGCTGTGCCCAGCCCAAGAGTAAGGGTTGCTTTTCTTCCTCCTGCTCTTGCCCCTTAAGATTGGAGACGAGATTTTCCATCAACCCAAACCACTCAGCGCTGGATGCAGAGTTGAGACATTTTGATGTCTAGAGTTCAGGGTTAACATGTAGACTCTTGAGCCGTGGCCCCTGTTCTCTGCACACATGTGGGCACTCACACTCACACTGCTCCACTATTGCCTCACAGACCAGTTCCACAATCTGGAAGGACCTGGAGAAATGGACGGGCGTGGGACCTAGTGGGGTTGTAATATCATACATGTTTTTCTTTGCCACCAAAAGGCACAGCTTCAAAGCAACACTGAGTAAGAGCGCAGTCTTACTCGGGGTGGGAGCAGCTTATCTTCAATTCCTGGCTCTGCCTCCTACAATCTCGGGGACCGGGGACCGGGGTCCCCTGACAGCAAGTCTCAGCCTCCCAGCCAGTGAGCCGGGATTAGAATAGTGTCACTCTGAATAGTGAGCAGGGTGGCTGAATGTTTAAGAGAGTGACAGGCAGGTGCACAGCAAGTCTCTGGTAAATGGTGGTCGTGATGGTCTCACCTGCATGATGTTAGAGCCAATATTTTGCAGCTAGACAGACACACACTGCAACAACTCATTAAATTTCACCCCATCTCAGTGATTCGGTGTTGATTTCCCAATTCCAGATGATGGTGTTTTGGAGATTTTGTGGGATGGATCTGAATGACTTGGTGTATTTGTGTGTGTGAGACAGAGACAGAGACAGAAAGACTGCCTAGACCATGCCCACATTTACCAACCTACCAGTGATTTAATCCTAAGATACTTATGAAAAATGAGGCAGTACATCCAAACTTGATGTCTTACTCAGTAAAGAAGGCTGTTGATGTGTTTAGGAGTTTTTTCTTAGCAAAGATTTCCATAGTAGAGAAGAATAACCCCTTTACAACACAGATCAGTACCTTTCTTTCTTTTTTTCTTTTTTTGCTTTAGCTTTGTGAAAGGCAAGAGTGGGGTCGGAGAGGGGACTGCTTTTTTAAAAAATGTATTGAAATGTGGTTGACATACAGTATTAATGTCTGCTGTACCGCAAAGTGATTCAGTTATATGTATGTATATAACTTTATAAATTATTTTTCATGATGGTTTATCACAGGATATTAAATTTAGTTCTCTGTGCTATGCAGTAGCATAAACAACAAGGTAGGACAAAAAAACTGCCTCTGGGAATTCCCTGTCCAGTGGTTAAGATTCAGCACTTTCACTGCCAGGGCCCTGATTCAGTACCTGGTTGGGTGACTTAAGACCCTGCAAGCCGAGTGGTGCAGCAAAAAAAAAAAAAGCCTTCTTAAAGTCAGCTAGTAGGATTTGAATTACCCACTGATTCACTTAATATATTGAGTAAACTTTAGTAGCAAAGGAGAAACCAATCTGGCTTCAAGACTAAAGAATGAATTTATTTTTTAAAAAATCAGAAGTACATACCTTGAGTCACATCAGAGCTAGGCTGCAATTTACTGGAACTGAGTGACCTTGAGAACGTTAAAAAAAAGCCTCTCTGGCTCATTTTCCATCCATGTAAAATAGGATAATATTCATCGGATAATGATCTTTGATACTGAACATTCAATATTAACTTACAAGGGCCTATTCTTGGCCCTATGTGCAAAAGCTCATCAATAAATTGTATCTCCTGGTATATTCCCTGAATGGACTGTGAGCCCCTTATTGGGAAGTGAGTTAAAAATACAGAAATTGGGGCTTTCCTTGTGATTCGGTGGTAAAGAATCTGCCTGCCGGTGCTGGAGACACAGGTTTGATCCCTGATCTGGGAAGATCTCACATGGCACAGAGCAACTAAGAAGCCTGTGCATATTAAATTAAAAAAAAAAAATACAGAAGTTGGTGAAAAGAGAAAGTGAAAGTCGCTCAGTCGTGTCCAGCTCTTTAGGACTCCATGGTCTACACAGTCCATGGAATTCTCCAGGCCAGAATACTGGAGTGGGTAGCCGTTCCCTTCTCCAGGGGATCTTCCCAAGCCTGTGATCGATTCCAGGTTTCCTACATTGCAGGTGGATTCTTTACCAGCTGAGCTACCAGGGAGGGTACAGAAATTGGTAGCTTTGTTAATTACTTCTGTCTTCCGAATCACTTCCAATTCTTTTACCTCTCAAAGAATTCCCCTTTGGGTAAGTAGGCCTCTTCTCAGGCCATTCTGGGAGGGATTGGGGGCAGAAGGAGAAGGGGACGACCGAGGATGAGATGGCTGGATGGCGTCACGGACTCGATGGACGTGAGTCTGAGTGAACTCCAGGAGTTGGTGATGGACAGGGAGGCCTGGCGTGCTGTGATTCATGGGGTCGCAAAGAGTCGGACACGACTGAGCAACTGAACTGAACTGAACTGAAGGCCATTCTTCCTTTTTTTTTTTTAACAACTGTCTTCATGTCGGTCTCCTTGAAGATTCAGGGTTTATTTCCAGTGCTCTTATAGCTGGCAGCTTTCTCAAATGTCACAGTCCCTGACTCCAAAGAGCAAGTCTAACCACGCCTGACTCACCAGTGCTTGACCTGATCTTCAGAATTCCATTTTCGTTTTCATATTTATTTCTGCCCGATGCTTGCCCCTGTGGCACTTGGAACACTCAAGACTTTTTTTTCCCCTTGTCCTTGCTGTCAGTTTAATTTTTTTTTCCATAAAGAGAAACCCCTGAAGCACCAAGCATCCAGCGGAAAAGGCAAAATCAAGAGACATCTTGAGTCCTATTGCAGAAACTTATCATCTGTAATAAAGCGGGTAAAGACAGGATCCCTAGAACCTGCAGTTCTAGAAGTGTGCTGGACTGCAGCGTGCTATGGTGGACTGTTTGCTGTCTGGCCCCTTGCAAGCACATTCAGGGGGTCAGCCAGAGTCTTGGATAGACGTGCTGGTTAAGATTTATGGTCACACTTTTCTGGCTCTCTTTTTTTCTTCCTTTTTTTTTAAGAATTTTTTTTTTTTTTTTTTTTTAACTTTGCACCCTCTGTGGTTATCCTGTCGTTTGGTTCTTTAGACCAGTAGGATTATGGGGAATCTATTTGGGCTTAAGGCATGATACTAGCTACAGCCTGCCCCCAGGAAGAGTCATTTAAAAAAAGAAAGAAAAGGAAACTCATGCTTCTTCCAAGTGTCATCCCAGCAGGATTTGCCTGCTGTTGTTCACTCTTTAGTGAACTACTTCTGTTGTTTTTTAGTCGCTCAGTTGTGTCCAACTCTTTTGCGATCCCATGGACTGTAGTCTGCCAGGCTCATCTGTCCGTGGGATTTCCCAGGCGAGAATACTGGAGTGGGTTGCCATTTCCTTTTCCAGGGGATCTTCCCAACCCAGGGATCTAACCCACATCTCCTGCATTGGCAGATGGTTCTTCACCACTGCGCCACCAGGGAAGCTGGACTAACTCTATAGATACTCATTTAAAAATATAAATAATATAACATAAAGAAATAAATATGTATATATGTATCTTTTGTCCAGGGTCTATGATTGTTATTTGTAGAATTTGCCCAGCTGTTAACAGAAGCAGAAACTGCTCTTTGTCTTTTATTTTACTTATAGTGTTTCGTGAAAACTTTCTTCTTTTTAACCATTATATAGTTGATTTTATCAATATTTTATTGTCTTTTGATATTCAGTCGTAGTTTCCCTATGTCTGGGTCATAGAGGAATTCACCTACAGTCTTTTATACACAATATATCGAGGGCTCCATTTTAAAAGATTTTGATCTTCCATCTGTTCTGCTGCTCGGTTTGTCCATCCTTATGTGAGTACGGGCTTCCCAGGTAGCACAGTGGTAAGGAGCCCACCTGCAATAGAAGATATATATACTATATATGTTAGATAATTATAGATATTATATTATACGTACATTATATGAAAGAAAAGTGAAAGTCAGTCAGTCATGTCCGACTCTTTGTGACCCCATGGAATATACAGTCCATGGAATTCTCCAGGCCAGAATATTGGAGTGGGTAGCTGTTCCCTTCTCCAGGGGGTCTTCCTAACCCAGGGATTGAACCCAGGTCTCCCGCATTGCAGGTGGATTCTTTACCAGCTGAGCCACCAGGGAAGCCTGTATATTATATATATGTTATATTGTATTTTTTTTAATGAATATACAGTTAGTTCAGCTTCCCTAGTGGCTCAGTGGTGAAGAACTACCACCAATGCAGGAGATGTGGGTTAGATTCCTAGGTCGGAAAGATCCCCTGGAGAAGGAAATGGCAACCCATCCAGTATTCTTGTCTGGGAAATCCCATGAACAGAGGAGACTGGTGGGCTATGGTCCTTGGAGTTCCAAAGAATTGGACATGACTGAGCACACACACACAGACGTGCGAGTACAATTTTAATTACAGAGATTTTGAATTATGTTTTAACAACTGCTAGAACTACTCCATAGCCCATCACACTTCTTTTATGCTCTTCCTACCTAATCTTGCATGTTACTTTCCATGTAATTTAAAAAACCAACTCATTTGGTTCCAGAAAAAAAGCTTGCTGTTATTTTTACTAGGTCCATTAAATTTTAAAATTATCTTAGAGAGAACTGATGTCTTTAGAATGTTTAGAAAGCATGGAATGTCTTTTCACTTGACTTTGATAGTTTCTTTGATATTATATTGACTTTGATATTACTTTGATATTTTCTTTGATATTATATTGACTTTGATATTACTTTGGTATTTTCTTTGATATTATATTGACTTTGATATTACTTTGATATTTTCTGTTTTTGTTAAGTTTATCCCTAAAAAATTATAAATCTTCATTGGTTTTGTAAATAAAATTTCTCTTCCATTACATAATCTAACTGATTGTTATATGTGTATATGACTCATATATTAATTTTAAAGCTTTCTACCTTCCAAATTTTATTATTTATCTGTTTATTCATGGGGCTTGGGGGAATCTTAGTTCCCTGACCAGGGATTGAATCCAGGCCCTCCACAATGGGCAGTGAGAGGGCAGAGACCTAACCACTGGACTGCCAGGGAATTCCCATAAATTATTTTATTAGTTGAATTAGTTTCAACATAGATTCTCTAGGGTTTTCATGCTATACCATCATATCATATGCAAAAATAATTTTGCTTCCTTTAAAATGCTTATGCCTATTTGTTTTCTGTTGTGTAATTATATTGACTTGCACTTAGAGGACAATATGAATTACTAATTGAAATACCATTCCTCCTTGCTTTGTTCTGGCTATGTTTCCCCTTCAGTAAAGTGCTAATATATAAATTCATAATCATGCCAAGGAGGTATCCATAAACTCCTATATCCTAGAGTGGTTTAAAAAAAAAAATGATGTGGTTGATTTTTGTCAAAGGCTTTTTTAACATCAATGAAGATAGTCATATGAATTTTCTCCTTAGATATATCAAGTGGATTTTATAATATCAAGATGTATATATATGGTGAATTTCGGTAATAAAATTCCTTGCACTCCTTGTCTCACATGGCCACACTATATTGTTTTCTTAGTGTCAGGTTTTCAGTATGATTTTTTTTCCCCCTTTGGCCCATGTTCTATGAGAGAGAATGTCTTAAATTTCTAAAAGAAGTGGCACATTTAGTCCTATACTTATTATTACTGATTGCTAACACACACACGCATACTTTTTGTGTGAACGGGTGTGAAAGAATGCACACCTAAAATATACGATTATCTCAGGGGAGAGAGGAAAAAGACTAGAAATGAGAGACAGAGGACACAGATGAACTTTTCCCTCTCTATATCTTTCTAATTATTTTATTCCTTAATAGGAGATGCACAGGAACAGGAACGTGGCTCAGTCGTGTCTGACTCTTTGCGGCCCCATGGACTGTAGCCTACCAGGCTCCTCTGTCCATGGGATTTTCCAGGCAGTAGTACTGGAGTGGATTGCCATTTCCTTCTCCAGCAGATCTTCCTGACCCAGGGATCGAACCCGGGTCTCCCGCGTTGTAGACAGACGCTTTAACCTCTCCCACCTTATTTAAGGTTGCAGGGAAGAATACATAACAGTGAACTATTAGGTAGCACAGTGGGATGACATCTGTTACTGCCCTTTAGCCTCATGTAATTTGATCATGTATTTCCCATCATTTATCCATTGTACTCTTTCCCCCTGTCTGTAACTTCAGGGACATTGTGATGGTTCTAATAAGAAGGATCATACAGAGTATTGTCGAGAGCTTCCCTGACTGCTCCATGCTGTTGCTGCCTCAGCATCTGTCTGGGGAGCAGGCAGCCTGCAGGTCCTTGAACTCACACCAGTCCTGTGAGCACCTCCACTAGATGACCCCCTTCCTTGAGATCAGCAGTCTTGCTGAACCCCAGGGTCTATTGCACAGGCCCCCCCTTCAATGACACCCTCAGATTTCACCAGAATCCTGCTCCTCTGGTTTGAATGGACCCATCCATGTTCAGCCTGGGGAGCCCACAACACTTCACCCAGGGTCCCTTAGAAAGGCCTAAACCCCAAGTACTGGAGCTTTCTCTGCCTGGTTCTAGCCTGACCTCCCTCAGAAATTCCCACCCTAAACCCTCCCCTCCTGAGATGTCTCAGCTGTGCTGAGTGAGAAGGCTCAAGCTCAGGGCTCCTGAGTGTGGGTCTTGAGGAAGAAGCATCAGAACAGAGAACTTGCTAAAGATGTATTTAATGACCCCACCTCAGACCTGCAGATTCATAACTTCTTAGAGTGGGGACCTGACCTCGAGGGGTTCATATTCACTGAAATGGCCAAGTGATTTCCATCTGTTTCCCATCAGAGTCATGTGACCAATGTTAGGCAAGGACCTCCCTGGTGCCTTCCCCACAGAGTTCTCTCTTGATTGTGTGGGGGCATCAGTGGGAGAGCAGTTTTACTAAATTAATTAAAATGTCTGTATGTTATCACGGATTCTTTAAGTGCTGGAATCCCTGACACACACATCCACAATACTATTTATATCCTTTATTCATTTTTGCATGATTTTATTTTATCTTATTGTATTTTGTATAGGTGTCACCCACACTAGGCTCCCTGCCCTTTGGAACAATGATCCAGGTCAGCTAATTTTTGTAAATCTGTGCACTGACAACCTGTCCTGGCATATAGTCTAAGAAGAGTATTTTAAATGAAATATAAGAGTTTATACCTTGGAGCTTATGACCTCAACACAGACACAGAAGGATTTAGGTAATGGACTAAATAATGAACCATTTTGCATGGCTGTGTGAGCATAAGCAGACATACGCCAAGATGGCTACTCTGAGTGGTGATTTTGAGCTCATTCCTGTGGACTCCCCTCCCCAGAACTGTGAATCTCTATCCTCAGAAAGGGAGTTCCTAAGGGCCCAAGACTCCCTATCAGAACTGGGAATAGTGGAGCAAATCTGTGATTAGTGCTATCACTCTGAGTTCTAACTTCATGACCCTCAGGTTCTTTTCTGAGCTCCTTCCTCCCATGATCTCATGAGAATGATTTTTGGTGACTCGATCCTGAGGCTACTCTTCCTGGTCCAAACGGGGCTCGGGGTCCTGGGAAACACCTTTCTGCTCTCAACTTACGCTTCTACATCCTGCACTGGCTGTGCCCTGAAGCCCGTACACTTGATTATCACCAACATGGCAGTGGCCAACTTGGTTCTTCTCTTCAAGGGGATCCCCCAGATGACTTTTATCTGGGGAATTACACACATCCTGGGCAACACAGGGTGTAAACTTGTCTAGTACATCCATAGACTAGCCCGAGGTCTTTCTCTCTGCACCGCTTGCCTCTTGAGCAGTTTTCAGGCAATCACCATCAGCCCCAGAACTGGTGGATGGATGAGGCTCAAGGACAGAGCTCGGAAGAACATCCTTTCTTCCTGCTTCCTTTGTTGGATCTCCAACCTGCTGATAAATGTCTTTGTCCCTATAAATTGAGAGGCTCATCGGCATACTCACAGTTCAACCAAGCTACGGGATTATGGGCTGTGTTCTTCGAAAAATCCTGAAATGTCTAGTGCTGCAAAATACACCATTATCATGACTTTCCCAGATGCTGTGTTCATGGGACTCATGATTGGAGCCAGTGTTTACATGGTCCTCCTGCATAGACACCACCAGCGAGTGAAGCATATTCACACCCTCAGAAACTGCCACAGCTTCTCTCCTGAGGCAAAAGCTGCTCACACCGTCCTGCTTCTAGCAAGCACCTTTATTTTGTTTTACTTGACCGATTCTCTCCTTACAATCTATAATGTTTTTCCAAGTCTCACCTCTGGGTGCAGCACACTACCACCTTTCTAGCTGCATGTTATCCCTCCCTGAGCCCCCTGATATTGTTGCTTCGAGATCTCCAGGCACCAAGATTCCGCTCTTAAATGGTGAAAAGAAAAAATCCCAAATGACTCATGGCCCATTCACAACAGTTTCTCTTTTCTTCAAATAATCTGGTTATTCACTTATTCAAAGCAAAGATATATGGATATCTAGCACGTGACACACACTCAAAATACTGGAATGTATCTTGATGACGATGGAAAGATTTAGAAGACACTGACTTAACAATATAGAAGCTTTCAGCTTCACTAAGAAGGCAGACAAATAATCAAATGAATATAATTCTGCATAGGTGTTAGTATAATCTTGATGCTTTGTGATTATTTTTCTTTGAAACAGTTGATGAAAGGGAAGTTGGATAGACATAATTTGGGGACACATCAAAATTTTGAATGGTTTACTAGGGCAATTATTCAATTGTATTCAGGGTCTTCCCCTCCAGTTAAGACTGCCTCCCAATGCAAGGAGCATGGATGGGTTCAATCTGTAGTTGGGGAAATTAAGTTGGGGGACTAAAGAGTCCACATAATGCACAGTGTGGCCAAAAATAGTAATAATAAAATGTCTAGCTTCAATAGAAAGTTGTGATACACAAAGCACAGGAAAGTATTACTTTTTACCTTTACACAGGAAAAAAGTAATCCATAGACATTGTCACTGAGCAGTCTCATACATTAGATTTACTACACAAAGACATTAAACCAGCAATTATAGTCAAGGAACTAAAAGAAACCATCTCTGAAAAACTGAAGGAAAGTATGACAATGATGTTTCATGAAATGCAGGATATCAACAAAGATCATGAAAAAAAAAAAAAGAATTTACTGGAGGGGCTTCACAGCAGATTTCAGTTCTAGCAGACAGAATAGGTAAACATGAAGACCAGTCAATAAAGATTATCCAGTGTGAGAAACAGGGAAAAGTCAAAGAGAAAAAAGTGAAAAAGTAAACAGAGCCTCAGAAATCCATGGTACACTCCCAAGCATACCGACATATGCATAATGGAAGTCCTAGAAGCAGAGGAGAGACAACAGTGGGCATAAAGAACATCTGAAGAAATAATGACAAAGGGAAGTCCCAGTGGTTAGGACTCTGCACTTTCACTGCTGCGGGCCTGGGTTCAGTCTTTAGTTGAAGAGCTAGGATCCTGCAAGCCACCCAGTGTGGCAAAGAAAAAAAAAAAAAACTTCAAAATTTGATGAAAACAATCTCTGTATACAATTAGGTCAGCAAACTCCAAATAGCATTAAATTATTTTCTTCCTCAAAGGTTTTAATTTCAGGATACTAAACAGGAAACTGGTTCTTTCCAGAGATGGGTACAAAATGGGTTCTTATTGGATGAATGCTGAGGACATTTCTACAGTGATCTGGGATATAATAAATAGAAACTCTACTTTCTTCTCCAACTTCCTGCCGCACAAAAAGTATATCACTTCCAAATCAGTTACATATCATCCAAAACCAGTCACCAGTAGCTTCTCACAAGTTTCTTATTATAAAAATGTTCTTACATATATAGAAACTCATAATACGATGGACATCCTTATACTATCACATAAATTCAATAAATGCTAAATTTTGCCATTTTGTTTTGGGTATATCTTCTAGCTATCATGTATCTATCCATCTCCCTCTGTCTTCTATCCAATTTACTTTTGGCTGAACTATTTTGAAAGTAAATTGCAGACATCACGATCCTTCACCCCCAAATACCTCAGTTAGAATCTCCTAATAATAAAAAATATTCTCCTACAAGCCACAAGGTCTTCATGATGCCAGTCTTTTGGGAGTGTGGTATTGGGGAAGAAAGAGGACCAGATACTGAAGAACATCTGCAAACTGAAAAAGAGAAGCCTAGTTTCAATAAGAGTTTTAGCCAAGAAAGCCATAATGATGCTTCTTGAATCCAAAAAGGCGAAAGAAACATATATACCATGTAAGGCAACAACAGAGCCTTCATTAGATTTGAAAATCATCCAACCAGGTTCAAAATCAGGCCCCCCAATATGTAAACTTCCACATGGTTATCAGATCTTGGGACCGGACAACCACAGTCCTGTAAGTTGGTCAAATTTAAGACTGAAGTTCTCTAATGCCTGTAGAAAAAGAGTAAAACAATTGAGTTCATCACTGAAGACCCAGCAGGCGAAAGAGAAGGAAAAGTGGTAGATCTTAGGATAGTACTCCCTCTCTTTTTTAAGATTTTTCTTTTGTAGTATTTATTTATTTGGCTGCTGAAATGCTAGATGGAAGTGCCCAAGATGAAAAACGTCAAAGATAAAGAATCGCTTGGATTGGCACTTTGCCGGCCTGGTCAGCCCCAGTGTCCAACTCAGCTCTCAGTAGGTCACGTGGTCCCCAACGGCAACGCACTGGCCAAAATGGCAGCTCCCATCATAACGTAAGGGCGTTGACGAGACCATATTGCCCGGCGCTAGTTCCCTCCAGGCGTCAGAAACCATCGCTCACTTCCAAAGTGGCCTGGAATGTGAGTGACAGCAGGGACCTGCCACTCACTTCGGCGGAACCGGAACTGTCGGAAGCTTGGCTTCCCCGAGCTTAAGTTCGCGGAATTGGTCTTTGACGTTACTTGAGGTTTCTGCGAGCGGCCTTTAGAATCCCTCGTAGTGGAAATTCTGTGGCCTGAGATGTGGTGTGTGGTGGGTACTTGTGGATGATTATTGTTTAAGGCATCCCCGGAGTTTGAAGGGCGTTTTGGGTGGTTTGGGCCGGCATCAGTCTTGGGGAGTGGGGTTGAGGAAGACACCAGAGACCGTTGCTGTTGACAGTGACAGGTCGGCGCCGGCTCGCACCTCCTAGTCCCTAAGCCCGCAGCCCCCAGGCAGTGGAGAGAGGCAATGGAAGAGTCAGTGATCAAGGGGCCCGTCTGGCCCGTCAGGATAAGGCTTGGGGGTCATTCATTGGAATACCCGTTGTTGGGGTTTGAGCTTCAGAGGGCCTAGTGGTCCGGATGAAAAGAGGTGTTTGGGGAACCGTGAATGGGTAGGACAGTCAAGTGCAGGGTGGGGAGCTGTGTGGGCCTAGGAAAGGCTGAGAGGGGTTGGAGCGTAGAGACCTCAGGTGGACAGATATTTGGGTGTATACTAAGCACTGAGGTACTTTATTTCCCAACATTTTAGACTGAAGAATTTCAAGCATACAGAAAAATTGAAAGAATAGCAAAATGTTCTCCAGTATAGCTGCCACTTAGATCCATGAATTGTTAAAATCAACAAAGGTCCGTCTAGTCAAGGCTATGGTTTTTCCAGTAGTCATGTATGGATGTGAGAGTTGGACTATAAGGAAAGCTGAGTGCTGAAGAATTGATGCTTTTGAACTGTGTTGTTGGAGAAGACTCTTGAGGGTCCCTTGGACTGCAAGGAGATCCAACCAGTCCATTCTAAAGGAAATCAGTCCTCAATATTCATTGGAAGGACTGATGTTGAAGCAGAAACTCCAATACTTTGGCCACCTGATGCAAAGAGCTGACTCATTTGAAAAGACCCTGATGCTGGGAAAGGTTGAAGACAGGAGGAAAAGGGGACGACAGAGGATGAGATGGTTGGATGGCATCACCAACTCGATGGACATGAGTTTGAGTAGACTCCGGGAGTTGGTGATGGACAGGGAGAGCTGGCGTGCTGCAGTCCATGGGGTCACAGAGAGTCAGACTCGACTGAGCAACTGAACTGAACTGCCATAAATATATGAGTTTAATGTGTGTGTGAGTCAGCCAGTATACACATGTGTTTGTAAGCGCTTGAAATCAAATGAATCCTAGCTTTTTATGTCAGTTTTTCCACTGGTTTGTGTGACTTTAGATAAAGTATTAAGTTCTATAAGTCTGTTTTCCCATTCGAATAAATCAATTTCTACCTCACCAGTCCTCCTGAAGGCTCTGTCTTCCTGACCTCCTGCCTGCATGCTCACTTAGTCATGTCATGAAGCCAGGCAAAGCCACGAAGACCCAGAAAAGTCAATAAATAAATAAGTTATTTTTTAAAAAAGCTAGTGCAGTTGACCCTTGAACAGTGCAGGGTTTAGAGGTGCTGATCCCCTATGCATTTGGGAATCCATATATAACTTGATTCCCTCAGAACTTAACTACTAATAGATTTCTGTTGACCAAAAGCCTTACCAATAACATAAATAGTTGACTAACCACATATTTTTTATGTTTTATATACTAGAGAAAAGAAAATGTTATTAAGAAAGGCATAAGGGGAAATTCCCTGGCAATCCAGTGGTTAGGACTCTTACACTCTTACTGTTGAGAGCCTGAGTTCAATCCCTGTAACATCCCACAAGCCAGGAAGTGTGGTCAAAACAAAACAAACAAAAAACACCTGTGATGATAGGCTGATATGCAGTTTCTCCAACAATGAAAGAGAAGCAAAGTTATAAATCAGAAAACTAACACATTAATTTTATACTAAATATCACTCATCTGAGGCCTATGTAAGGGTAGTCTGTCCACTTTCGGTCTTGCACATGATATGCTGCATGATGAATACTTAGGCAACGATAATGGTGATGACATAAAAATGTCTCACAGTTCTTGCTCTCTCATTATTAGATACGGAGAAGGCAATGGCAACCCACTCCAGTACTCTTGCCCGGAAAACCCCATGGACGGAGAGCCTTGTAGGCTGCAACACATGGGGTCGTGAAGAGTTGGACACAACTGAGCGACTTCACTTTTCACTTTCATGCATTGGAGAAGGAAATGGCAACCCACTCCAGTGTTCTTGCCTGGAGAATCCCAAGGATGGCGGAGCCTGTTGGGCTGCCGTCTATGGGGTCGCACAGAGTCGGACACGACTGAAGCGACTTAGCAGCAGCAGCAGCAGCAGCATTGTTAGATAAGTGAGTACTACTCAGAAACCTATATACAGAATGGATAAACAAGGGCCTACTGTATAGCACAGGGAACTCTATTCAATACCCTGTGATAAACCATAGTGGAAAAGAATATGAAAAAGAATGTATCTGTACATATAACTGAATCACTTTGCTGTACAGCAGAAGTTAATGCAACATTGTAAATCAGTTCTACTTCAGTAAAAAAAATTTTTTAATGAACGCATGTTTAATCATTAACAGAGTAGAACCAGGATGTGTGTCTTCCAAACCAGTCAAGGGCAAGAGTAAAGAGCAAAAATAGAATGACTAAAAAATACTGTGAACCCAAAGAAAGGCTAATAAGCAGAGTACAGGGAATACCTCAAAATATTGCAGATTTTTTCCAGATCACAACAATAAAGATAATATTGCAATAAAGTGAATCACACAAAAGTTTTGACTTCCCAGTGCATATAAAAGTTATGCTTGGGGAGTTATTTGGTGGTCCAGTGGTTAGTTAGAACTAGGCGCTTTCATTGCCATGGCCCTGGTTTTAATCCCTGGTCAGGGAACTAAGATCCTGCTATCATGACAAAAAAGAAAAAAAGTTATGTTTACATTATATTGTAGTGGGTTAAGTGTGCAACGGTATTATACCTTAAAAAGCAAGTTACATACCTTGAGATTAAAATGTTTTTTGCTTATCTGAAGAAATTATGTATAAATATAACTAAATCACTTTGCTGCATACCTGAAACAATATTGTAAATCAACTATACTTCAATTAAAAATGATTTTTCACTAAAAAAAATACTAACCATCACCTGAGACTTCAGCAAGTCATAATTTTCTTTTCAATAGCAACATCAAAGATCACTGATCACAAGGACTTCCCTGGCAGTCCAGTGATTAAGACTTCGCACTTCCACTGCTGGGGGTGAGGGTTCAATTCCTGGTCGGGGACCTGAGCTCCTACATACTACACAGCACAGACAGAAGAAAAAAAGTCACAGGTCGCCATAAAGTGTATAATAATAATTTTCATCTGTCTAGTAACAGTAAGTTTTTGGGTGAGGTGAGGGCCAATCTCCTGAAATACATTCCAGATAAGGATATTGGGATTTCTTGGAAGGTTATTTATTCTGGAGGTCCCTGAATACTCACTCTGGAGAAGCTGACGGAGACTGTAAGGTTCTCCTGAGGTTCTCTCAGTGACATTTAGCAAAACTTCCTTAACCATGTGTCCTAGCTCCAAGCAACCACTAGGTGCAAGTGAGTGAAGGTCGCTCAGTCGTGTCCGACTCTTTGCGACCCCATGGACGACACAGTCCATGGAATTCTCCAGGCCAGAATACTGGAGTGTATTCTGTAGCCTTTCCCTTCTCCAGGGGATCTTCCCAACCCAGGAAACAAACCCAGGTCTCCACATTGCAGGCAGATTCTTTACCAGCTGAGCCACAAGGGAAGCCTAGGTGGAAACTGAGTTCTAATCTGAGTTTTCATCCGCTCTTGGGACAAAGAAAGGTGACATGAGTGCCATCATCAGGTCACACCAGAGCTGTTTTACTTTTGCTGTCTTTTGATCCTCCGGGTTTCTAATTAGTTTATTTTTATCTTTTGGTCATGACGTGAGTCATGGGATCTTAGTTCCCTGACCAGGGTTGAACCCATGCCCTCTGTAGTGGAACTGCAGGGTCTTAATGACTGGACTGCCAGGGAAGTCCCTAACCTATATTTTTTAAAAGTACCTCCCCGGCTTTCCCTGGTGATAAAGAATCCACCCGACAATATAGGAGACAGGGGTTCAATCCCTGATCCGGGAAGATCCCACAGGCCAGGAGCAACTAAGCCCGTGCACCACAACTATTGCGTCTGTTCTCTAGAACCCGGGAGCTGCAACTCCTGAAGCCCATGGGTCTTAGAGCCTGTGTTCCTCAACAAGAGAAGCCAAAGCAATGAGAAGCCTGCTACCACACCTAGAGAGTAGCCCCACTCTCCATGAGTAGGGAAAAGTCCACGCAGGAAGGAAGTTCCAGCACAAGCAAAAATAAATAACGTAATTAATTAGTTTAAAAAAATACCCCCCCTCAGGCGATTTTGATGGAGCAGCATTGGCTGTAAATCAACTTTGGGAAACAGTTACCTGGATGGTATTTGCCACCTGGAGAGGCATGAGATGGGAATGTGAGGGGAAAAAACACAGTTGAACAATCCACAGCATCCTGAGATTATGAAACATTTACCTAAGTTCTCTCTTATCTTGTAGCCGTGGTAACTCTTAGGATGGGATGAGATGCTTGAGAGATCTCCAGTCTCTGGAATGTACATTCTGGAATGAAGGGGACTTCCTAGATTACTTAAAAAAAAAAAAAAAAAAGTTCCTTGGATAAACAAGGTCTTATTGTATTGCACTATTCTGTGATAAACCATAAAGGGAAAGAAAAAAAAAAAAAAAACGTTTCTCGTTCAGATGCACTTAGAGATTCACTCTAGAAGCTCCCATGGAAAATAATTTAACTCTCCTAAACGTTCTCTCCCAATGAAGTCAGAGAGCTGTTCTTGTTTGTTATTCAGTCCCTAAGTTGTGTTCGACTCTTTGCCACCCCATGGACTACAGCATGCCAGGCTCCTCTGCTGTTCACTATCTCCCAGACTTGGCTCAAATTCATATCCATTGAGTCAGTGATGTTATCTAACCATCTCATCCTCTGTCACCTCCTTCTCCTTTTGCCTTCAATCTCTCCCAGCATCAGGATCTTTTGCAATGAGTGGGCTCTTCGCATCAGGTGGCCAAAGTTTTGGAGCTTCAGCTTCAGAGAACTGAGGGTGAGGCAAGACTCATATTTCCCTGCTTTGTGTCTTAAGAGCCACCAGGTGGCGCTCGGGTCCTAACGAGTTTTCATTCCCCGTTGGGACAAACTGAGTGACACCACACCAAACCTAGGCATGCCAGGACTGTTTACTGCTGCTGCCTTCTGACCCCTCAGCTCTCCCCGTCCTAATTATGAATTGATGTGATACAACAGTTGCATCTCATTGCTTGGAATGAATGCTCAAACTACTCCACAATTGCAGTCATCTCACACGCTAGTAAAGTAGTGCTCAAAATTATCCAAGCCAGGCTTCAGCAATACGTGAACCGTGAACTTCCTGATGTTCAAGCTGGTTTTAGAAAAGGTAGAGGAACCAGAGATCAAATTGCCAACATCTGCTGGATCATGGAGAAAGCAAGAGAGTTCCAGAAAAACATCTATTTCTGCTTTATTGATTATGCCAAAGCCTTTCACTGTGTGGATCACAATAAACTGTGGAAAATTCTGAAAGAGATGGGAATACCAGACCACCTGACCTGCCTCTTGAGAAACCTATATGCAAGTCAGGAAGCAACAGTTAGAACTGGACATGGAACAACAGACAGGTTCTAAATAGGAAAAGGAGTATGTTAAGGCTCTTTATTGTCACCCTGCTTATTTAACTTATATGCCAAGTATATCATGAGAAATGCTGGGCTGGATGAAGCACAAGCTGGAATCAAGATTGCCGGGAGAAATATAAATAACCTCAGATATGCAGATGACACCACCCTTATGGCAAAAAGTGAAGAAGAACTAAAAAGCCTCTTGATGAAAGTGAAAGAGGGGAGTGGAAAAGCTGGCTTAAAGCTCAACATTCAGAAAACGATCATGGCATCTGGTCCCTCACTTCATGGGAAATAGATGGGGAAACAGTGGAAACAGTGTCAGATTTTATTTTTGGGGGCTCCAGAATCACTGCAGATGGTGATTGCAGCCATGAAATTAGAAGATGCTTACTCCTTGGAAGGAAAGTTATGACCAACCTAGATAGCATATTGAAAAGCAGAGACATTACTTTGCCAACAAAGGTCCGTCTAGTCAAGGTTATGGTTTTTCCTGTAGTCATGTATGGATGTGAGAGTTGTACTGTGAAGAAGGCTGAGCACCGAAGAATTGATGCTTTTGAACTGTGGTGTTGGAGAAGACTCCTGAGAGTCCCTTGGACTGCGAGGAGATCCAACCAGTCCATTCTAAAGGAGATCTGTCCTGGGTGTTCATTGGAAAGACTGATGCTGAAGCTGAAACTCCAATACTTTGGCCACCTCATGGGAAGAGTTGACTCACTGGAAAAGACTCTGATGCTGGGAGGGATTGGGGGCAGGAGGAGAAGGGGATGACACAGGATGAGATGGCTGCATGGCATCACCAAATCGATGGACACGAGTCTGAGTGAACTCCGGGAGTTGGTGATGGACAGGGAGGCCTGGCGTGCTGCAATTCATGGGGTCACAAAGAGTCAGACGCAACTGAGCGACTGAACTGAACTGAACTGAAAGGATGGCTGAGAAACCTATTGTTTTGGGCAGATGAATTTCTACCCATCTGGCCACGAGGAAGAGGCATGAATATGGAGCAGGAAGCTGCCAGTCTGTACCGCATCCTGCCCTGTTGTCTACCCAGCGTCTTTATATACTCTTCTCCTCAAATGGAAGTAGACCCATCCTTCCTAAGGGGGAGAGTGCCAGTTTTATTTTGGAGTTTTAGACTCAATCAGGTCTAGAAGTCACTCAGTCGTGTCCTACTCTTTGCCACCCCGTGGACTATACAGCCCATGGAATTCTCCAGGCCAGAATACTGGAGTGGGTAGCAGTTCCCTTCTCCAGGGGGTCTTCCCAACCCAGGGATCAAACCCAGGCCTCCCACATTGCAGGCATATTCTTTACCAGCTGAGCCAACTTTGTGGTGAGTATTCTATACATCACTTCGACGACAAAGGTTCATATAGTCAAAGCTGTGGTTTTTCTAGTAGTCATGTACAGATGTGAGAGTTGGACCATAAAGAAGGCTGAGCACCAAAGAACTGATGCTTTCGAATTGCAATGCTGGAGAAGACTCTTGAGAGTCCCTTGGAAAGCAAGGAGATCAAACCAGTCAATCCTAAAGGAAATCAACCCTGAATATTCATTGGAAGGACGGATGCTGAAACTTAACCTCCAATGCTTTGCCCACCTGATGCAAACAGACAACTCACTAGAAAAGATCCCGCTGCTGGAAAAGAATGAGGGCAGGAGGAGAAGGGGGAGACAGAGGACGAGATGCGTGGATGGCATCACTGACTTGATGGACATGAGTTGGAGCAAACTCCGGGAGATAGTGATGGACAGGGAAGCCTGGCATGCTGCAGTTCATGGGGTTGCAAAGAGTCAGACATGACTTAGCGACTGAACAAAAATAGCTAGTTCGTGGTGTTGTACAGCAGAAATTAGCACAATATTGTAAAGCAATTCTACTCGAATCAAAAGAATACTGGAGAGGATAGTCAACAAGTGCTATTGTATTGCAGCCAAGGCCAGCGGGCAGGGACAGTAAGAGTTCCCTGCCCTGGCAGCCACTTTGGAAGCACTTATTCTCCTAAACAGAGGATGTGCACACCATCTTTCAAGCCTCCTAGTTTGCTCTCTCGTCTTTATTGTTGTGGTTTAGTCGCTAAGTCATGTCTGACTCTTTTATGACCCCATGGGCTGTAGCATGCCAGGCTTCTCTGTCCAGGGCATTTCCCAGACAAGAATACTGGAGTGGGTGGCCATTTCCTTCTCCAGGGGATCTTCCTGACCCAGGGATGGAGCCCTCGCCTCCAGCACTGGCAGGTGGATTCTTTACCACTGAGCCACCAGGGAAGCCTCTTGTCTTTATTGTTCCTTATTTTCTATAGCCACATCTTAGTTGGGCATTGAAGAGAATACATTTCTTGGAAATTGCTTTTCTAGGAGTCAAGAGTGCAAATGAGATGGGTAAACTTGTTTGCATTGAAAATGCAAAAACTTTAGGGGTGACGTGGAGGGGGAGAAGATGATGGAGGAAAAATAGTGGAGTGGGTGAATGACTTTTGATAACAAGACCAGGTGATATTCATTTTGAGTTCTTTCTTTTGCCAGTGTATTAAGAATGCGCGTTACACAATGAAGGGCAATTTGTGAGTGATCCTTTGCAGAAAGCAAGGGAAAAGACCAGGTCCTTTTTCAGATTGATTTATTGCAAAACAAAGTGGTCAGGCAACAAGTTAGGCAGGGTACTTTGCCAGGCACAGGGGTTGACCTTGCCTGAAACAATGCATTCTTTGCTAATAATCCCCACCTCCTTGCCCACTACCTCCACCTTTAAAAACCTTTCCTTTTCTGCGGCTCATTGAAGTTCCTTTCCATTTGCTAGATGGGATGCTGTCTGATTCATGAGTTGTTCGAGCAAGCCAGTTTGATCTTTAAATCACTCAGTTGGATTTGTGTTGTTCAACAGCACAGAAAACCTTTTGTTCAGACCTCACCCTATGTGTCTCTAGCTGTTGATTCATATTCTCTGTAATAACCCAGTAATGTCATGAATAAATGGGTGTCCAGAGTTCCCTGAGCTGCTCTAGCAAATTAATAAACCCAGAGAGGAGATGCCACAGGAAACTCTGGGTTATAGTCAGTCAGTCAGAAGCACAGGTAACACCCTGGAGCTGGGACCAGCGTGTGAAGTGGGGGAAAGAGCAGTCTTGAGGGGACTGAGACCTTCTTAATATAACGGAATCTGATGTGGAATCTAGACCATGTCAGAACTGAACTGTAGTGATGGGCCTCTGCAAACAACTGCCAAATAAAATATTGGAGACAGAGTTTGGGGTGAAGTAGAGAAGAGTAGCTTTATTACTTTGCCAGGCAAAGGGGACCACAGTGTGTGTGTGTGTGTGTGTGTGTGTGTGTGTGTGTGTGTGTGTGTGTGTGTGTGTGTAGGATGTCTGGAAGGGGGCAGTGGGAACATTCTGCTTCTCTGGGTGCTGGTTCTTCAGATGTGTTGAAATTGTGAATATTAAATCAGTTCAGTTCAGTCGCTCAGTCGTGTCCAGCTCTTTGTGACACCATGAACAGCAGCACACCAGGCCTCCCTGTTCATCACCAGCTCCCGGAGTCCACCCAAACCCATGTCCATTGAGTCGGTGATGCCGTCCAACCATCTCATCCTCTGTCGCCCCTTTCTCCTCCTGCCCTCAATCTTTCCCAGCATCAGGATCTTTTCCAATGAGTCAGCTCTTCACATGAGGTGGCCAAAATATTGGAGTTTCAGCTTTAGCATCAGTCCTTCCAATGAATACCCAGGACTGATCTGCTTTAGGATGGACTGATTGGATCTCCTTGCAGCCCAAGGGACTCTCAAGAATATTGAATAAGTGGAACATTTATGACATGCGCAATGGCCTGTGTGTATATTACATTTCAGTGAAAATTTCACTGAGAGAGGAAAAAGGAGGGAGGGGGAGAGAGGTGAGAGACGAGAGAGGAGCGAAGGAGTGAGGGAGAGGAGATGGAGGAAAGAAAAAGGGAGAGAGAAAAAAGAGAGGGAGGGACAGAGGGATGGAGAAGGGAGGAAGGGGTGGAAGAAGCTATTTCCTGGAACAGCGAATATAAAGGGCAGTGAGTTTTAGCATCTTCCACAGCTGAACGGATGACACGGAATGAGTGGATACAGGCATTCAGTAGAGTCTGTGAAAATACTTTCATATCCTTCCCCACCCCTGCCCCATCCACACACCTGGAGGCTGGGAGAAACACCAGCACCACAGACAGAAACAGCTGAGTTCCGAGCACAATCACCAGTGACCTGGGGCAGCTGGACAGTGCCCGAGGCAGAGAGACCACTGTGGACAAGGGTCCTCTGTTGTCAAGACTATTTCCAGGGGCTGGAGCTGGACTCCATCTCCCAAGCCTCAAAGTAGCCAGGGCACATGACTCCTGGGACTCCGACATGACGGCCACCCGTGTCTTTCTCCCTCCCACCCGCCCACTCATATATCAGAGGGGGCAACACCAGCCGTGTCTTGAGATGGCTCGTGATGGCTTCCAGACAGCCGTTAACATGTCAGGAATTTTATGAGCCACTATTAGAAATCAATCTTGTAGAGACATCTCTGGTGGTTCCTTGGGTAAGACTCCTTGCTCCCAATGCCAGGGGCCTGGGGTTCAACCCCAGTTCAGGGAACTAGATCTCACATGCAGCAACCAAAGATCCTGCACGCAAGCCTCCAGGAAGACCAGAGACCCTGGGTGCTGCAACTAAGACCCAGTGCAGCCAATAAATAATTTTTTAAAATTAAATATTTTTTAAAAAAGAAATCAGTCCTATAAAATTACAATGAATAAATGATAGTCAAAGGTAACAAATTCTCAGATTCAGCCCTTCCTAATTACTGTGTTACATTTCGATGGACCCTTGAAGTTTCAGCATCCATATTCCGTATTTCACGTTTGCCTCTTATTAACATAAACAAAGATACCAACAGACACTCACATCATCAATTGTAAGAAGCAGCAAGTTGCCCAGAAACCACCATGGTATGGAATTTACAGTAGAGTATTGTGTGTTGAAGTCTGATTTGTAAGCTGTCTGCTTTGTCGTTGTCGTCGTTTAGTTGCTGAGTCATGTCCAACTCTTCTTCGACCCCAAGGACTATTAGCTCACCAGGCTCCTCTGTCCATGGGATTCTCCAGGCCAGAATACTGGAGTGGGTTGCCATGCCCTCCTCCAAGGGATCGTCCCAGCCCAGGGATCGAACCCGAGTCTCCTGCCCTGGCAGGTGGATTCTTTACCACTGAGCCACCAGAGAAGCCCCAAAGTATCTGCTATGTATCATTTATAATCAGTAAAATTTATCATAAACATACATATTTATATACAGACCTACTTTTTTCCCTTGAGAGCTGGCTGTTAATGTTTACCAGCATACCACAGTCCAGACAGCACCTGTGCTTGGGATTCTGGAAGAGCGCGTTCAAACTCTGGCTCTGTTAGTACTCGTATGACCCTAGAGACCTCATCCCCCCTTTTTTGAACTTCAGTTTTTCTCTTCTTTAATATGGAAGCTATTATAACTGAGGTCGATGTTTTGCTGGAGCTAATGTCATATATGGACGTGAGAGTTAGACCATAAAGAAGACCAAGTGCTGAAGAATTGATGCTTTCGAACGGTGGTACTGGAGATGACTGTTGAGATTCCCTTGGACTGCAAGGAGATCAAACCAGTCAATTCTAAAGAAAATCAGCCCTGCATAGTCATCAGAAGGACTGATGCTGAAGCTGAAGCTCCAATACTTCGGCCACCTGATGTAAAGAGCTGACTCATTGGAAAAGACCCTGATGTTGGGAAAGATTCAGGGCAGGAGGCGAAGGGATGAGATACTTGGATGGCATCATCGACTCAGTAGACGTGAATTTGAGCAAACTCAGGGAGATGGTGAAGGATGGGAAAGCCTGATGTGCTGCAGTCCGTGGGGTCGCAAAAAGTCACTGAGCAACTGAACAACAACAACAACGTTGAATACGAAGTGGGTATGTATGTATCCCATGAGGACTTGGCATGTATCGCGGCACCCTCCACGGTATGGCTGTTTCGACTTGCTGGAGACAAGCCTGCTCTCCTTGCCTTTTCAGCCCTCTGAGGTCCAGACCACAATGACGTGGCCCTTCCCCCTCCTCCCCACAACCTTCCTTCCTCCAGCCCCACCCTTCAGCAGTCAACACAGGGACAAATCCTTCAGCAGAATTTACTGTGACTCCTCGGACCTGGGGAGGGAGGCAAGGGAAAACCCCCCTTGTAACCCATTCTGGTCCCTGCTGCCTGAGAAGAGGAGGGTCCCGGTGAGCTTCTCCAGGGCAAAGACTGGTTCCTGGTTTACTGCAGGCCAGGCATCAGGCTGATGTATTGGTCTGCTAGGACTGTTGTAACTCATGACCACAAGCCGGGTGGGTTCAAACCACAGAAATGTATTCTCTCACAGCTCTGGGGCCTAGAAGTCTGAAATCAAGGTGTGTGTGTGGAGTGGGGAGGGGTTCTTTCTGATGGTTCTCAGGGAGATCCGTTCAAGACTTCCTCCTCCTTTCTAGTGGTTCCCAGCAATCCTTGATGTGATAAATTAAATTGTAACCCCTGCTCCTCCAAATTCTTAAGTTGAAGTTCTAACCCTCCAGCACCTCTGAATGTGACCTTATTTGGATATGAGGTTGTTGCCTATATAGTCATTTCAGTTAAGATGAGGTCATCGTGAAGTCTGGTCAGCCCTTAGTATGACCAGATGTCCTTAGGAAAAAGGGAACCAGCACACAGATGCACACACAGTGTGACTGTCATGTGAAGATGAGATTCAGGTGATGCTTCTACAAAAGGAGAGAGACAGAGGTTGCCAGCGAACCACCAAAAACTCAAGAAGGCCCAAAAAGACTCAGAGCCTTCAGAGTCACAGTTCAGTCGCTCAGTCATGTCTGACTCTGCCACCCCATGGACCCAGCATGACAGGCTTCCCTGTCCATCACCAACTCCCAGAGTTTGCTCAGATTCATGTACATCCAGTTGGATGGTGATGCCATCCAACTGTCTCATTCTCTGGCGCCCTGTACTCTTGCCTTCAGTATTTCCCAGCATCAGGGTCTTTTCCAATGAGTCAGTTTTTCACATCAGAGGTGGCCAAAGTATTGGAGTTTCAGCTTCAGCATCAGTCCTTCCAATGAATATTCAGGACTGATTTCCTTTAGGATGGACTGGTTGAATCTCCTTGCAGTCCAAGGGACTCTCAAGAGTCTTCTCCAACACCACAGTTCACAGTTCAGTCACAACCTGTCCAAAACCTTGACCTCAGCCTTCCACCTCAAGACCTATGGGGCAGCAACTTTCTCTTGTTTTTAGCCAGAAGGTTGCGGTAAGCTATACAGAAGTCCTGGAAAATGAATACACTTGGCTGACAGACACATCCCTCCAATCTCTACCTCTGTCTTTACATCACCTTCTCCTTTCCGTCTCCTATTTACTAATCTCCCTCAGCCTTACTCTTTTTTTTTTTTTTTAATTTGGTCACTCATTGTTTTTAAAATTTTATTACTGGAATATAGTTGCTTTACAATGTTTTGTCAGTTTCTGGTCTACAGCAACGTGAATCAGCTGTATGAATACATATATCCCCTCCTTCTTGAGCCCCCCTCCACCACCACCCCCATCCCACCCCTCTAAGGCATCACAGAGCCCCAGGCAGAGCTCCCTGGGTTGTACAGCAGCTTCCCTCTCGCTCCCTGCTTTAAACATGGTAGTGCATATATGTTGATACCACTCTCTCAACTCATCCCACCCTCTCCTTCCCTGCTGTGTCCGCATGTCTGTTCCCTACCTCAGCGTCTCATTTCCTGCCCTGCATAAGGTCCATATGTATTTCTAGAGCCCATATATTACACATTAATATACGATAATTCTTTTTATTAGAGTATAACTGCTTTACAATGTTGTGTTAGTTTCTGCTGTACAACAACGTGAATCAGCTCTATGAATACATATATGCCCTCCCTCTTGAGCCTCCCTCCACCACCACCCCTATCCCACCCCTCTAGGCCATCACAGAGCCCCAGGCTGAGCCCCTGTGCTATTACAGCAGCTTCCCTCTAGCCATCCATTGCACATGTGGTAGTGTCTATATTTCCACGCTACTCTCCCAGTTCGTCCCACCCTCTGCTCCCCCCGTGTCCCTATGTCCTTTCTCTATGTTTACGTCTCTATTTCTGCCTTGGAAATAAATTCATGTGTGCCATTTTTCTAGATTTCATATACATGCCTTAACGTATGTGCCTCACTCTGGAAAGGATTCCAGCATTGGATTTAGGTAGGGGTGATCTCACATAAAAATCCTTAACCTCATCACGCCCACAAAGACTTTTCCCACCTGAGATCACACTCAGAGGTTCAGGGGGTGAGGACTCTGGGGAGGGGGTGAGCACCAGTCACCCCAGGATACATAGGGACTCGACCCTCTCATGAAACTGCGCTCCAAAATGATGTCTGAGGCGGAAACTGAGGCTATGAGCGAACAAACCACTTTTCCAAACCCACACGCTTGGTCGGATGTGGGCTTAGAATACAGGTTCCTCCAGCATGCTGCAAGTCCTGAAGCCGGTTCACCTAGAGCCCGAGCTCCTCAACAAGAGACGCCCCCGCAGTGAGAAGCCCAGGACCCCAACTAACGCACGGCCGCCGCTCGCCCCAACGAGAGAAAAGCCCACGCACAGCAACAAAGACCCCGTTCAACCAGAAACTAATTCATTAATTTAAAATAAAGATTTTCCTTCCCTTTTTAATTGTTATTATTTTTTTCCTTAAAAAGACGGACTTCCCTGGTGGTCTAGTGGTTGAGTCCGCCTGCCAATGCACGGGACACAGGTTCGATTCCCGATCCGGGAAGATTCCACAGGCCTCCGAGCAACTAAGCCCATGAGCCACAACTACTGAAACTGTGGGCCTAGGGCCCGCGCTCCACACTAAGAAAATGACCGCAGTGAGAAGCCTGAGGAACAGAGTGAAAAGTATTCCTGGCTCACTGCAACTAGGGAAAAGCTCGAAGCAAGGAAGACTCAGCACAGACAAAATTAAATCATTGTTTCTAAAAAAAAAAAGAATACAGGTCCCTCCAACCTATTGCTCTTCCATGCTCTGTCCCATGGGAGGCCTTGGTAACAGTGTCTGATGAGTGACTGAATGTGCTGGGCTGAGTGGCTCAGTTGTGTTCAACTCTGTGTAACCCCATGGACTGCAGCCCGCCAGGCTCCTCTGTCCATGAGATTCTCCAGGAAAGAATACTGGAGTGGGTTGCCACTTCCTACTCCAGGGGATCTTCCCGATCCAAGGATGGAACCTAGGTCTCCCGCATTGCAGGCAGATTCTTTACCATCTGAGCAAGGATGAAGCAAATTACTCAGGCCCAGAAAGCAATCTTGTGCAGCTGTTTCCTGTAAATAACAAATTATCCATGAATTTGGGAGCTCATTTAAGGCAGTTTCTGGGCTTGGGACCTCCAGCTCTCTGCAGAACATTGAGTATATCAAGACTTTAGTTTATTAGTAAAATGAGGATTATAATACTTGCTTCAAAAGGTTTTCAAAGCAGTTAAATGAGGGCAAGCACATAGATCAATGCTAAGCATGAAACAAGAGCCTGGGGAGGGTGCAGGGGTAATGCCACTTCAGAAGTCATTTTTTCCCTAGTCAGATGGTTCTCAAACTTCACAGAGTCTAAGAACCCTGTAGGGTTTGTGTGTGTGTGTGTGTGTGTGTGTGTGTGTGTGTGTGTGTGTGTTTGCCACACTGCACAGCTTACAGGATCTCAATTCCCCAACTAGGGATTGAACCCAGGTCACAGCAGTGAGAGCCTGGAATCCTAACCATTAGGTCACCAGGGAACACCCTGATGTTTTGTTGTTCAGTCACTAAGTCACATCAGACTTGTTCCAACCCTGTGGACTGCGGCACACCAGGCTTCCCTGTCCTTCATTGTCTTTGCTCAAACTCATGTCCATTGAGTTGGTGATGCCATCCAACCATCTCATCCTCTGTCGCCCCCTTCTCCTCCTGCGTTTTATCTTTCCCAGCATCAGGGTCTTTTCCAACGAGTCCACTCTTTCCACCAGTTGGCCCAAGTATTGGAGCTTCAGCTTTAGCATCAGTCCTTCCAATGAATATTCAGGGTTGATTTCCTTTAGGATGGACTGGTTGGATCTCCTTGCAGTCCAAGGGACTCTATGGGGCATATGTTTGAGTCATTTGTGGAGTCCTGAGCTCACTGAGTCAATATATGGGAGCAGGGCCCAGAAATCTATACTTTTAGCAAATCCACACAGTGGACCCTCTGAGGCCCCTAGACCACTCTGCAGGACGCTTGGATGGATGATAAGAGCAGACGTTAGAGCAGGTTTCTGGGTCTGAGCTTCGGGTGCCTTCCATCAGCTGGTCTGATCCCCAGGTCTGTGCTGAGGTTGCCAGGGGAAGGTCGGGGGCCCACCTGTTGCAGCGTGAGGCAGTCATGCAGACCCTCAGCTGTGGCTGGCTCAGGAACAGCTAAAACTCACCTCCAATTCCATATGCTCTCCTAACCTGTAGGGCTGTCCGTGAGGGACCATTTGTGTGTGCGGACTCAGTCATGTCTGGCTGTTTGCAATCCCATAGACTGTAGCCTGCCAGGCTCCTCTGTCCATGGAATTCTCCAGGCAAGAATACTGGAGTGGGTTGCCATTTCCTTCTCCGAGGTCAGATGGAACCTGCGTCTCTTGTGTCTCTAGTATTGCAGGTGGATTATTTACCCCTGAGCCATGAGGGAAGCACAGGGGACAACTTGAGATGGTCCCATTTTACAGATGCAGAAAGAGAGGCTCAGGGACTCAAGAACACACAAGTGGCCGGCTCCCACCTGGGGGCCCAGGCGGTCCCTCCTGGTCCCCATCATCCTGTCTTCTGACTCTGATCGTTGTGTGTCTCTCCTGGGAGGCTCTTCAGGCCCTAGTCTGTGCGTAGGCACAGGCAGGGCTCAACGTGGACAATGGGAACTTTGCTCGGGAAGGGAGCCAGGGAGGTGCAGAACCAAAGTCATATGTGCAGAGTGACCCGGCTCCAACAGTCCTGTCAGAGCTCAGAAGGTGATGGACTTGAAGGGCCAGGGTCCAGGACTCCTCTTCAGCACGCTCGAGTGCAGATCCTCAACGCCTCCTTCCTCAGTCCCAGGGGTCCAGACCCCCAGCTCCCTCCCCCCTCAGACCCGAGTCCTCCTCCCCAGCCCCTCCTCCCTCCAGTCCTCCCCCTGATGGCCTGTCCACCGGCCTCTGCTGTCCCCAGGCTGCATCCCTCTGACCAGGAACCAGCTCCTCCCAGGCCTCAGTCTCCGTCTCTCAAGAGGAGACTCCTCTCTTGTTTTCCTGGAAGAAGAGCAACTGCTGACCTGGGAAGCTTGGCCCTGTCTGTCTGTCTTCCTCTGGGAGAAGGGTAGTAACACAGACAAGCAGCGGGGGTGGGGGTGGGGGTGGGGAGGGGTGGGGGTGGGGCGGTGTCTGCAGCTGGAGGGAGGGTTACAGCCTGACGGGGCGGCCCTCTCCTCGGGCCTCAGAGGCCCCCCAGCTTCTCCCAAGGGCAGAGGGCGGACCTGCAGCCATCATCCCCTTCCCTCCGCCCTCCCCTCCCCCTCCCAGGATTTCAGCAGAATCTGGAGGCCTAGGCGTTGATTTCGGCGGAATTTGGAGGCCTAGGTGTTTCCCAGAACGCAGCTGAATGGGAAGAATGGCCAGCGGAACCAGCTGCAGCCTGTCCAGGGCTCAGCTCAGAGCGCTGGGACCCAGCCCTGGAACTCCTGGAAGGCCACCCACCTGCTTCCGGATTTGAATACTCACTCATCCTGGGAAGCCTTGTCCAGGGTCCCACCTTGCTGGGAACACCTCCTCCCATCCCTCCAGAGCTGCAGGTAGCTGGGGGGTCCTCAGCTCTGGGCTTTCTCCCCCTCAACCCCTCACTTTCCCATCTCCCCCCATCTCCCTCCTCCTCCTCTGCCCTCCTCCTTACCCCTCCCCCTCCCTTTTCCCTCCTCTCCTTCCCTCCTTTCCCTCCTGTCCCCCTCCCCCTTTTCCTCCTCTTCTTTCTCTTCCCTTTTTTATTTTTCTTTCTTTGACAGCACCCAGAGGCTTGTGGGATGCAGCATTGTAGTTGTGCAACCACAGATGGAGCCCCAGCCCTTGGCTGTGAAAGCATGAGGCCTTACCACTGGGCCACCAGGGAGTTCCATCTTCTTCCTCTTTCCTGCCTTCACCCAGCATTCTGACTCTCCATCCCAGTCTCACTCACTCATGCACCCCGTATTTATCCATCCAACACTTGCTACACAACAGGTACCAGTCCAGACCCAAGGAAATGGAGTCACCGACGATGCAAAGACCACTGTCTATGAGCAGCTCGCATTCCAACAAAGGAGAGGCAGGTTATACAGGAAAGAGACTCCATGGACAAGTTACGCTTTACATAGAAATCTATGCTGTGGGGAAAAAAGAGAATTAGCAGTGAGATTTAGGAGTCTCAGAGTGGGACAGCTTTCCGTATTAAATAGGGTGGTCAGGCTAACCAGCCTCCCTCCCTTCCTCCCTTCCCCCGCTTCCCTCCTTCCCTGCTCTCTTCTTCTTCCTCTTCCCTCCCCTCCTCCTCCCTCTTTTCCTTCCTCCTCTGACTCTCAGTGTCTAAATTCTCCCAAAGCACTTCCCTTCTACCCAGGACTCCTTGCAGAGAAGTCATTCGCCTGGACTCAAGCACTTAACAAAACACAGACTTCTTCAAGCTGCCTCCCTAGGCCCGGCACCCTCCCTAGTTCTGAAGGGAGGCAGATGTAGTCAGAAGGAGCTCAGAAAGAGGACTTCCCTGCTGGTTCAGTGGCTAAGACTCTGAGCTGCCCATGCAGGGGGCAGAGGGGCACTAAGACCCACTAAGATCCCACATGCCCTGCAGTGTGACCAAACTACTAACATTTAAGGTAAATTTTAAAAGAAGCAGCTCATGAAATATGTTTCTAATGAGCAGTCTTGTTTAAGAACAACTGGACTAGATGATGATCATTTACTTTTATCTAGTTTGTTTCACTTTTTCTATTTCTTATTCAGTGCTCCCATCTCATTTAGTTTATGTTTTCCAACTTCTCTGTCTCTTCTTTTTTTTTATGTTGTTTCTCAAGCATTTACGCAATAGAAAAGTTTTGTATACATATATAAATAATATATATAATATATGTATTTCAGAAAGCTTATGAATTTTTACCTAACTAAAAAATTTATGACATTTTGATTCCACTTGTTTGACTTCGTATGAATAGAATACTAGATTTCTAATTTAAAAATATGCAAAAAACAAACAAGGAGCTCAGACAAAAAGGGCCAGTGTGCCCGCCCCCACACCTGCTGTCTGCCTCCCTCTCTCAGCCACCCTCAGGGCTTCCCCTCTGGCCTCTGCTCCCTCAGCTCTGCAGGTCCCCGGATGCTCCTCCAAACCCACGGCTGCTGCCTGCATCCCAGCTCACATTCCGTGCTCCTTTCCTCCCAGAGAAGATGCTGAGGCGAACCCGCCACGCACACACCCTGGCCAAATGCCCCTAGTCTCTCCATTCCCTGTGTCCCTCACAGGCACCCAGAGTGGACCCTGTCCCTCCCCTGCCCCCAGCCTGCCCCTGGCTCCCCAGCACCCAGGACAAAGTGCCAGCCTCTGAAGCTGGCATTCAAAATCCTGCCCAGGGTGGACTGTGTTATGCACCCAGCCCTGGGCTTCACCCTTTCAGCTTCTGCAACATCAACTCCCAGGTACTTTCCTGACTGTCTAGGACATTCCTTGCCTCGGATGCCCTTCATGTTCCATCTTTCAACCCCCAGCCCCACCCCCACCACCCTTACCCTGACTAACTCCTCCACACTCAAGGACTCGGCTCCTCCAGGATATCACCTCCTCCAGAAAGCCCTCCCTGACTCTCCTGCTGGGTTCATGCATCCTTGCTCGCACTGGTCTGTGATCCTCTGTTTACACAGCTGTCTTCTCCACCAGATTGGCATCTCCTCAAGGGCAGGGCCAGGGTCTGAGTCATTTCTGTGTGCCAGGCATCGCCCAGCTGAGAGCCCAGCCCCACCAGGAGCTGGGGGCACAGGAGATGTCCCTCCAGTGAGCACATGTCCTTCCTGCTGCCTTTTCTCCGCTTCAGCCTTATGGTCTCCCCGCTTTCGCTCTTTCCGTCCTGCGTTCTGTAAACCACACCCTGAGTTTTTCGATGATGATGGAAATCTTGGGAGGGTCACTGTGGACCCAGGACAGGGACCCGAGGGCCACTACTGGAGTGGAGGATTCTGGGAGAGATGGCTGTTAGTGAGGAGAGCAGGGGACGGTCCTGCCACTATCAGCCCCTGCCTCCTGTGCGAGTGCCCGTTTTATCTGTCGTTGTCTTTCAGCTCTTGGCTTGGCTGTTTCCAGCCTTGGTCATCTCTCCCTGCAAGGAATTCTGGGAGACTGGACATTTAGGTCCGAAGGAGGAGAGCATTAGGGTCCTGAACTCTTGGATCCGAGGGAGGAAAAGGCTGGGGTCCTGGACCCCTGGTTCTGAGTCAGGAGGGGCTGGGGGTCTGGACCTCTGGGTCTGAGGGAGGAGGTTCTGGGAGCTGGGGGCCCCAAATCCTGGGTCCTGGAGAAAGACACCATTGGGTCTAAAGTCCTGGTCCCTCCTTCCTCGTCCGCACTCTGGTTTTAGAAACAGCTGGTTTTATACAGCTGCTCCACCCCGGCAGGGCTGCGTGGGGGCTGGGCAGCCAAATGCCAGGCTTCTGAGTGGAGCCTGGGCTCCCGCCAGCCTCCCCCTGGGGTAGAGGGATTGCCTTCCCCTCGTGCTCTGGGCTGGGCTCCCACCGGAGGACCCATCACCCTGACACGGCCAGACACCAGGCGGTGGCCGGGCTCCCAGCAACCGCGTCAGAGACGCCCTGCCCTGGAGAGGGGGCAGGGTACCCCTGACTTGGGGCCTCAAGTAGCCTTCTCGCTGACAGCCAGGCTCAGGCAGAGACCCAACCTGGCTGGGGCTCCCCCACACCCTGCCTGTCTGGGGAAACTCAGGGAGTGAGAACTTGGCACCTTGCAGGGGAAAGTGCCAGAACAGGCGGGGAGAGATGCAGCAGCAGGGAGATACGAGGACCTGGAGACAGGAAAACACAGACAAACAGTGTGAGAGAGAGTGCGTGAGTCAGAGAGAGACACACACACAGAGAGCCTCGGAGGTACACAGAGATGCAGAGAGACTTCGAGAGGAGACACGCACATACAGATGGACAAACAGACAGATGAACACACAAAGGAGAAACAGGCAGCCACTGAGAGGATCCAGGAGAAACAGAGAATCAAATACTGGGAGACAGGAAAAAACAAAGAGTTAAGGATCCAGATAGAATCAGAGAGAAGGAGATAGATGTACGCAAAGAGAGACGGGGCAGAGGGAAACCCGCAGAGAGCGAGGAATAGAGAAAGAGAGAAAAATGATAAGAGAGAGAGAGAAAGAGACAATAGTATAAGGAAGTCAGGAGGTACGGAGTCAGAAATTAAGAGACAGACAGAGAAACAAAGCCAGGGAGAGAGAGACCAAGTGTGAGATTTAAAGAAAGACAGATATAAAGAGAGAGGAGATGGTCAGACATACAGAAACATAGTCAGGGTCACAGAGAGATGTTAGCAGTTCATTCTAAGAGGAGCAGAGAGAATTCAGTTCAGTTCAGTTGCTCAGTCGTGTCCGACTTTTTGCAACCCCATGAACCGCAGCAAGCCAGGCCTCCCTGTCCATAACCAACTACTGGAGTCCACCCAAACCCATGTCCATTGAGTCGGTGATGCCATTCAACCATCTCATTCTCTGTCGTCCCCTTCTCTTCCTGCCCTCAATCCCTCCCAGCATCAGGATCTTTTCCAATGAGTCAGCTCTTCGCATCAGGTAGCCAAAGTATTGGAGTTTCAGCTTCAGCATCAGTCCTTCCAATGAACACCCAAGACTGATCTCCTTTAGAATGGACTGGTTGGGTCTCCTTGCAGTCCAAGGGACCCTCAGAGTCTACTCCAACACCACAGTTCAAAAGCATCAATTCTTCAGCACTCAGTTTTATTTATAGTCCAAGTCTCACATCCATACATGACCACTGGAAAAAACATAGCTTTGACTAGGCAGACCTTGTTGACAAAATAATGTCTCTGGTTTTTAATATGCTGTCTAGGTTGGTCACAACTTTCCTTCCAAGGAGTACGCATCTTTTAATTTCATGGCTGCAATCACCATCTGCAGTGATTTTGGAGCCCGCAAAAATAAAGTCTGACACTGTTTCCACTGTTTCCCCATATATCTGCCATGAAGTGATGAGACCGCATGCCATGATCTTAGTTTTCTGAGTATTGAGCTTTAAACTTAGAAGATATTAAGAAGAGATGGCAAAAATACACAGAAGAAGTGTACAAAAAAGATCTTCACAACCTGGTTAATCACGATGGTGTGATCACTCATCTAGAGCCAGACATCCTGGAATATGAAGTCAAGTGGGCCTTAGAAAGCATCACTACAAACAAAGCTAGTGGAGGTGATGGAATTCCAGTTGAGCTCTTTCAAATCCTGAAAGATGATGCTGTGAAAGTGCTGCACTCAATATGCCAACAAATTTGGAAAACTCAGCAGTGGCCACAGGACTGGAAAAGGTCAGTTTTCATTCCAATCCCAAAGAAAGGCAATGCCAAAGAATGCTCAAACTACCGCACAATTGCACTCATCTCACATGCTAGTAAAGTAATGCTCAAAATTCTCCAAGCCAGGCTTCAGCAATATGTGAACCATAAACTTCCTGAGTTCAAGCTGGTTTTAGAAAAGGCAGAGGAACCAGAGATCAAATTGCCAACATCCGCTGGATCATCAAAAAAGCAAGAGAGTTCCACAAAAACATCTATTTCTGCTTTATTGACTATGCCAAAGCCTTTGACTGTGTGGATCACAATAAACTGGAAAATTCTGAAAGAGATGGGAATACCAGACCACCTGACCTGCCTCTTGAGAAATCTGTATGCAGGTCAGGAAGCAACAGTTAGAACGTGACATGGAACAACAGACTGGTTCCAAATAGGAAAAGGAGTACATCAAGGCTGTATATTGTCACCCTGCTTATTTAACTTATATGCAGAATACATCATGAGAAACGCTGGACTGGAAGAAACACAAGCTGGAATCAAGATTGCTGGGAGAAATATCAATAACCTCAGATATGCAGATGACACCACCCTTATGGCAGAAAGTGAAGAGGAGCTAAAAAGCCTCTTGATGAAAGTGAAAGAGGAGAGTGAAAAAATTGGCTTAAAGCTCAACATTCAGAAAATGAAGATCATGGCATCCGGTCCCATCACTTCATGGCAGATAGATGGGGAAACAGTGGAAACAGTGTCAGACTTTATCTTTTGGGGCTCCAAAATCACTGCAGATGGTGACTGCAGCCATGAAATTAAAAGACCTCACTCCTTGGAAGAAAAGTTATGACCAACCTAGATAGTATATTCAAAAGCAGAGACATTACTTTGCCAATTAAGGTCCGTCTAGTCAAGGCTATGGTTTTTCCAGTAGTCATGTATGGATGTGAGAGTTGGACTGTGAAGAAGGCTGAGTGCCGAAGAATTGATGCTTTTGAACTGTGGCGTTGGAGAAGACTCTTGAGAGTCCCTTAGACTGCAAGGAGATCCAACCAGGCCATTCTGAAGGAGATCAACCCTGGGATTTCTTTGGAAGAAAGGATGCTAAAGCTGAAACTCCAGTATTTCGGTCACCTCATGGGAAGACTTGACTCATTGGAAAAGACTTTGATGCTGGGAGGAGTTGGGGGCAGGAGAAGAAGGGGACAACAGAGGATGAGATGGCTGGATGGCATCACTGACTCGATGGACGCGAGTCTGAGTGAACTCCAGGATTTGGTAATGGACAGGGAGGCCTGGCGTGCTTGCGATTCATGGGGTCGCAAAGAGTTGGACACGAGTGAGCGACTGAACTGAACTGAACTTCACTCTCCTCTTTCACTTTTATCAAGAAGCTCTTTAGTTCTTCTTCACTTTCTGCCATAAGGGTGGTGTCATCTGCATATCTGAGGTTATTGATATTTCTCCCGGCAATCTTGATTCCAGCTGGTGCTTCATCCAGCTCGGTGTTTCTCATGATGTACTCTGCATATAAGTTAAACAAGCAAGATAACAATATACAGCCTTGATGTACTCCTTTTCCTATTTGGAACCAGTCTGTTGTTCCATGTCCAGTTCTAACTGTTGCTTCCGGACCTACGTATAGGTTTCTCAAGAGGCAGGTCAGGTGGTCTGGTATTCCCATCTCTCTCAGAATTTTCCACAGTTTATTGTGATCCACACAGTCAAAGGCTTTGGCATAGTCAATAAAGCAAAAATAGATGTTTTTGTGGAACTCTCTTGCTTTTTTGATGATCCAGCAGATGTTGGCAATTTGATCTCTGGTTCCTCTGCCTTTTCTAAAACCAGCTTGAACATCTGGAAGTTCACAGATCACGTATTGCTGAAGCCTGGCTCGGAGAATTTTGAGCATTACTTTACCAGCGTGTGAGATGAGTGCAATTGTGCGATAGTTTGAGCATTCTTTGGCATTGCCTTTCTTTGGGATTGGAATGAAAACTGACCTTTTCCAGTCCTGTGGCCACTGCTGAGTTTTCCAAATTTGTTGGCATATTGAGTGCAGCACTTTCACAGCATCATCTTTCAGGATTTGAAATAACTCAACTGGAATTCCATCACTTCCAGAGATTTTTTTTTTAATCATGAAAACAAGGGCATAGAAACAACGATATGTATGAGTCTCTGGTTCTGAGAAATCGGAGATTCAGACTCCCAGATAATCCCATTCCACTTCTGCCTGTGCTCTCTCTGACTCAGTTGCCCAGACTCCCTGGGGCAGCTGACCCACAACTCTGAGTTCACCCTGGAGATTCTGGAGAGTCAAACCCCAATGCCCCAACCGCCTCCCCAGACCCTGGCACATAAGCGCGTGCCCTGCGCACGCGTGCACACACACACACCCATACACACATCCACACGCACGCACACGCACGTGGACCAGAAACAACCAGGTACGGAACGTTCAGACCTTCACTCACTGCTCCAGTTCCAGACAGCCGACCTCCCAGACCAGGGCTCGCACAGTCACACCCACCAGCACGCACAAGTGTGCATCTCATTTCGTCTTGCCAGCGGCCAGTCCCCAGGGAAGCCAACATGGGAGAGATTCCAAGGATTCGAGGGGACGGGCCGGCATTGTGTGTTGATGGGGATAAGAGGGGAGGCGAGGGGGCTGGGGGTGGGGGAGAAGAGAGAGAAATGGGGGAGGGGAGGGGAAAAAGGGGTGGAGAGAGACAGAGGGAGTGGGGAGAACGAAAAGGATGGAGAGAAGTCCAGAAATAGAGGGACGAGACGAAGGCAGAGAGAGAGGAGGAGAAATGGAGGGGAGAGACGGAGCCAGGAGTGGGGGTGATAGGGGAGCTTCGAGGGGAGAGGGAAGGGGAGTGAGAATGAGGGGCTGGAAGGGGAGGCCCATCTGGTGCTGGGGGGCGGGGGTGATGGCGGGAAGCGGGTGTGGCTGCCGGAGTCTCGGCTGTGACCTCAGAGCCCCTGGCCCAGCTCAGCCCTGACGTCAGCCCCACCGCCCGCCCCCGCCCGCCCGGCTCTTCAAATCTGCGCTGAGCTCTGGGGCAGCAGGGAGACTCGGGAGCAGCGAGCGGCGAGGAGAGAGGCCGCCCCGGAGCCGCAGCGATGACACAGGTGTGTGCGTGAGTGTGCGTGGGCATGCGTGAGACTGCGGCCAGGCGGGAGGCCTCCCCGCACGTTTGTGTGCACGTGTGCTCCTGTGTGTGACAGCGACCCTGTGAGTGTGTGCCTTCTGGCCTGAACGCCTGTCAGGTCCAACCTGCCTGTAAGCCCGTGTAGGTCCGTATGCCCCAGACCGGACCGGGCAGAGAAGAGCTGTCTTTGCACCACACGGGGGTCTAGATTTCTATTTTCTTGTGTTCGGTAAATATTAAGGTGGACTAAGTGAAATCGCCCATCTCTGGTCACCCCCAGGAACTCAGGCACAGTTAGGTGTGGGCCAAAGGGTGTCAGGAGGAAGATTCCAGAAGAAATAATACCAGTGGTTAATACTGAGCGATTACTAGCACCAGGCTAAAAGCTGTAACTTAGCTCTGCCCTAGGCAACCCACTCCAGTGTTCTTGCCTGGAGAATCCCAGGGATGGGGGAGCCTGGTGGGCTGCCATCTATGGGGTGGCACAGAGTCGGACACCACTGAAGCGACTTAGCACCAGCACCAGAGAAACATTAAACGAGCCGCAGACAGCATTTAAAATTTTCTAGTAGCCACATTAAAAAGGAAAACGAAACAGGTGTGATTAATTTTAATAAGAAAATTTTCTTCAACCCATGGTATCAGGAGTCAGCAAACTTTTTCTGTACTGGGCCAGACAGTCAATATTCTGGGTTTTGAGGGCCATATGGTCTCCATTGTAACTACACAACTTTGGCATAATGAGGAAGCAGCTGTAGACAATATGTAACCAGATGTGTGTGGTGTGCCAAGGAAACGATGTTAAGAACAATAACATTTGAATTTCATGTAATCTTCTTTATTCCTTTATGTTTATTGAATGAAGTATAATTGATTTACAGGGCTTCTCAGGTGGCTCAGTGGTAAAGACTCTGCCTGCCAATGCGGGAGACGCAGGTTCCATCCCTGGGTTGGGAAGATCCTCTGCAGAAGGAAATGACGACCCACTCCATTGTTCTTGTCTGGGAAATCCCATGGACAGAGGAGCCTGGCCGGCTATAGTCCACAGGGGTCACAGAAGACTCAGACACGACTTAGTGACTAAACAACAAGAAGTTGATTTACAATGTCATGTTAGTTTCAGGTGTACAGCAAAGTGATTCAATTATATGTATATATCTATGTATATGCGCTTTCAGATTCTTTTCCCATGTAGGTTATTATAAAATAGAGTGTAGTTCCCTGTGCTATACAGTCGGTCCTTGTTGTTTATCTATTTTATACATAGTAGTGTGTGTATTCATATAATTTTCATGTCCCACAAAATATTATTCTTGTTTTGACTTTTTTCAACCTTCTAAAAACATAAAAACTAATCTTAGCTTGCCAGGCTGTAATGAAAAAGGAGGCAGGCATTTGGTCCGAGAGGCCGTAGAGGGCTGACTCCCTGCTATATATATAAAAAAATTATCATTTCAGTACAAACACATGAATGTGGTGTTTTACTTTCTTTTTTCCGCACTCAGGCTTCACAATCGAGATGTATAGCACATCTCATGCAGATGCTATATTTTCACTGGAGATGCTTGATCTGTATTTTTAGATTTCATAATATTTAGTTGAAAAAGAAGCTTCACAGATCCTACTTGTTCCAAACATGTGTAAAAGCCTTCCAATAACTGATTTAAGGATCTGTTTTAAATTTATTTTTATTTTAAAAAATATTTATCTATATATTTTTGGTTGTGTCAGGCCTTAGTTGCGGCACATGGGCTTCTCTCTAGTTGTGGCACGCTCGCCCCACGCAGGCTTAGTTTCCCAACCAAGGATCGAACCCATGTCCTCTGCATTGGAAGGCGGATTCTTAATCACTGGTCCACCGAGGAAGTCCCAGTTTCTGAATTCACATATTTAAATTGAATACAATTAAAAATTCAGTTTCTCAGTGGTACCCGCTGCATTTCAAGCGGTCTATAGCTACAGGTGGCCCATGGGTCACGTATTGGACCGTGTGGAATTATAGCTTTAGTGATTCATTTAACTCATAATAAGCCCAAGAGGTGCAAACTGGTGACAGAGGGAGAAGGCAGTTTAGTGTAGAGGATGGTGGAGCCAGAGGCTGGAGCCTGAGTAACCTTGGATGAGAGAACACACCCACCTGCGTCTCAGTTTCCTCATCTGTAATAGGAAGTGTTAACAGTATTCACCTTACCAGGGCTTGGCACGTGGAAGGGGCTAAACCCCCATTTTACAGACAAGAAAACAGAGGCACCTCCTTCCCTTCAGTTATGAGCTCTGCCAGTCACATGTACTGGGCACCCTTTTGGCTAATCAGTTGGTTTTGCCATCTCTATCGTGGTGGCAGGAAAGATGATCTGTTCCCCCACCCTCACCCCCTGGGGTGCTGGTGTGGAGTAAAGCCAATATATAAGGTTGTGGTTTAAATCTTGGCTTCTCTGACACATTTGTGGTGGCCAAACGGGAAGAGAGGTGGCGGAGGGAAGGGTTGAGAATTTGAGATTAGCACTTGCAAACTGTCATATATAGAAAGGAGAAACAACAAGGTCCTACTGTATAGTCCAGAACACTGTATTCAATATCCTGTGATAAATTATAATGGAAAAGAATATATATGTTTAACTGAATTACTGCTGAACAGCAGAAATTAACACAACATTGTAAATCAACTATACTTCAATAAAAATAATTTTTAATGCAACACCCACACCCATCCCCCCCAAAGAAAACACACAAAGGCTTGACCTTACTGCTTTCCAGGCAGACCTTGGGCAGGTTGCTGCACCTCTATGTGACTCAGTTGCCTCACCTGTAAAATGGGGATGGGACTTCCCAGGTGTCTCAGTGGTAAAGAATCCACCAGCCAACGCAGGAGACACAAGTTCAGTTCCTGGGTTGGGACCCTCCCCTGGAGCAGGAAACGACAACCGGCTCCAGTATTCTTGCCTGGGAAATCCCATGGACAGAGGAGACTGAAAGGCTAGAGTTCATGGGGTCGCAAAGAGTTGGACACAACTGAAGCGACTTAACACATACACACACAATAATAGTACCTACCTCACAGGGCTGTTGCGAAGAAAATAAGTTAGTTTTTGTAAAATGTTTAAAGCACATTGCATTCTTCTCTGAGATGTATATTTTTATCACTATTATATCTTAATGCTAAGAAAGCTTTATGAGATGAATCATTTTCCCTGCCACTAAGAAGGAGGCAGGAAACCCCTGTTAATTCAACTGTGACACTCCGCTGAGTGTAATCCTTGTGGATTTTAAAGCTGTTAAACACGTGGGGGGGGGAATAGCATCAGAAGCAGGGAAAGCAGGTATTCAGCCTTGACAACTGTTTGCCACATTTACTTTCATGAATGAAAGTAACTGCAGTACCCAGGGGATTCTCTTTATGAAGAGGAGATGTGACCGTTTATCCTGGAAACAAAAGCCAGGAGGGCTTCCCTTCCTGGAGAGCATCTCAGGACTCTTCTTTCCCCTTTCTCTTCCCAAAGGACGTGCCCAAGCCGAGCCAGGCAGCCCGCCACTGCTCCGGCCTCGTCCGCCGGGTTCTGACCATCGCCTTCGCGCTGCTCATTCTGGGCCTCATGACCTGGGCCTATGCCGCCGGCGTGCCGCTGGCCTCCGATCGCTACGGCCTCCTGGCCTTCGGCCTCTACGGGGCCTTCCTCTCGGCGCACCTGGTGGCACAGAGCCTCTTCGCCTACCTGGAGCACCGGCGGGTGGCGGCGGCGGCGCGGCGCGCGGCGGCGCGGGGGCCCCCGGAGGCGGCCACGGCGCGCAGCGTGGCGCTCACCATCTCGGCGTACCAGGAGGACCCCGCGTACCTGCGCCAGTGCCTGGTGTCGGCCCGAGGCCTGGTGTACCCGCGCGCGCGCCTGCGCGTCCTCATGGTGGTGGACGGCAACCGCGCCGAGGACCTGTACATGGTCGACATGTTCCGCGAGGTCTTTGCCGACGAGGACCCCGCCACCTATGTGTGGGACGGTAACTATCACCAGCCCTGGGAGCCGGCGGCGGCGGGCGCGGCGGGCGAGGGCGCCTACCGCGAGGTGGAGGCCGAGGACCCCGGGCGCCTGGCGGTGGAGGCGCTGGTGAGGACGCGCAGGTGCGTGTGCGTGGCGCAGCGCTGGGGCGGCAAGCGCGAGGTCATGTACACGGCCTTCAAGGCTCTCGGCGACTCGGTGGACTACGTGCAGGTGCGTGGAAGGCGCCCCCGCCGCGTCTGCGACCCTAACACCCCATCCCACTTCCCTCGGATCCTTCATTCAATTGGAGTGAACCTCTCTGCTTCCTTTGTTCATTCATCCATTCAATGGAGAGATTCTTTCCTTCCTGCCACCATTCATACTCCATTTATCCATCTAACCATTAGGGAGATTGTGCATTCGTTTTGTTCATTCATTTATCCATTCAGTGAAGAGATTTCTTTCTTCTTTCCTTCCTTTTTCATTCATTCATCCATTTGATGCAGAAACTCTCATTAACACATCCATCCATGTATCCATCCATTCAATATAAAGATTCATTTACCCATTCAATATAGAATATTCTGTCCTCCTTTCTCCTCCTTCTTTCATTGTATCTTTTCTTCATTCACTTATCTTATCATCCACTACAGAGATCATTCACTCCTTTATTTATTCATCCATTCAATACAGGAGTTCCATCTTTTCTTCATCCAAGGTAGAAATTCTTCCTGTCACTCATTCTTTCATGCCTCCATCTGTCCATCCAGTATGGAGATCATTCATTCATTTACTCATTCACTTAAATTAAGTCATTAATTAATTGGTTCATTAATTAATGATTGGTTCATTCTGTTTCTTCCTTCATTCAGTGTTGAGATTCTTTTGTTTGTCCATCCATTTACCTATCAGTATAGAGATTTATTTGTTCATGTCATCATTCATTCATCCATTCAACGCAGTAATTTATTCATTAATGCATTGCAACAGTTGTTTTTTTTTTTTTTTTTACTGCTGCATAACAAATTTCCACACACTTGGCAGCTTGAAACAAAACACATTTATTATTATCTCATAGTTTCCATGGGTTCGGAATCTGGGCAAAGCTTAAGTGGATCCCTTGTTCAGAGTGTTATCAGGCTGCAGTCATGGTGTCAGTTGCGACTGGGTCTTATCAAAGGTTCCAGGACCCGTTCCAAGCAACCATAGAACTCATAGCAGCTTGCCTTGTCAAGACCAGCAAGAACCTGACTTCTAGACTCTCCTTTAAAGGGCTTACCTGATTAGATCAGGCCCACCCAGGATACTCTCCCTTTGATTAACTCAAAGGGAACAGATTAGGAACCTTAATTACACTGCAAAACTCCTTCACCATTTCCAAATAAGAGAATACAGTTACAGGAGTTCTATATCATCACTTTGGCCATTGGCCATATTCTATAGGTTAGAAGCAAGTTACAGATCTTGCCCACACACCAGAGGAGGGTATTTTACAAGAGCATGGGTGTGTGTGGGGGAGGGGGCGGTCTTCTTAAAATGTGATAAAACATTGAACATGACTAAAAAAAACCTCAAAACGATGTTCAGATTGGCTGCAGAGTGTCTGAGCTGGTCCTCATCCCTTGTAAGAGACCATCCCAATGGTCCCTCAATTGCCAGCCCTGTACAAGGATCTCGCCTGAATCTTGGCCCCTTCCATTTGTCAGGTCTGTGACTCAGACACGAGGCTGGACCCCATGGCACTGCTGGAGCTGGTGCGGGTGCTGGACGAGGACCCCCATGTAGGGGCTGTTGGGGGTGATGTACGGATCCTGAACCCTCTGGACTCCTGGGTCAGCTTCCTAAGCAGCCTGCGGTACTGGGTGGCCTTCAATGTGGAGCGGGCTTGTCAGAGCTACTTCCACTGCGTGTCCTGCATCAGTGGGCCCCTAGGTGAGCAGGGGTAGGGCTGGGAGGGCCGTGGATGGGGTGGAGAAGGAAGGGAGAAGAGGAGCCAGAAGCTGAAGCCAGGGTTGAAGGTGGGATTGAGACAGGAGACTAAGATGGGGCTGGGGCAGGAACTGGGGATGGGGTAAGATTGGAAGCTGGAGGTGGGGATGGTGTCTGATGTTAGGAATGGTCTGGAGAAAGCATGTGGATAGCGATTGGACTGGGGCTAGGCAAAGGATTGGGGAAGGGGATGAGATGGGTTTGGAACTTAAGAACACTGTTGGTGCTAGACTTGAGGCTGGAGATGGGCTTTTTGGATGAGGATGAGTAGGGAGTGGAGCTGAGAATGGATACCAGATTGGGGATGGGTTTGCAGTCAAAGTGGCTATGGGTCAGGGATGGGACTGGGGCAAGTTTGGGATGGGTGTGGGGTTGAGGAAAGAGGTGAAGTTGAGAACAGGATCACGGCTGGAGTTGTCATTGGAGACAGGGTTAAGAATGGGATTGAGGTGGTTAAAGATGGGGCTGGAGGGCCTATAGTGATGGTCCAGTGGCTAAGACTCCATCATCCTAAGACAGGGGGCCCAGCTTCAATTGCTGGTGGGGAAGCTAGATCCCACATGCCACAACCAAGTCCTAGAGAAGCTGAATAAATAAATAGAAATAAATATTTAGAGAAAGGATGGGGTTGGAATTGGAGATGAGTTGGGCTGGGGATGGTGCTGGCAACAGCAGCAGCTGAGGCTCCTGTGCGCCCCTCCCCCACCCAGGCCTATACAGGAACAACCTCCTGCAGCAGTTCCTCGAGGCCTGGTACAACCAGAAGTTCCTGGGCACCCACTGCACCTTTGGGGATGACCGTCACCTCACCAATCGCATGCTCAGCATGGGCTATGCCACCAAGTAAGCTGAGGGCACTGGGTGGTTGGGTGTGTGCAGGGGCCAATGAGTATCTCAGCAAACACATGTGTGTTGCTTCTGCTGCTGCTGCTAAGTGGCTTCAGTCGTGTCTGACTCTGTGCGACCCCACAGACGGCAGCCCACCAGGCTCCTCTGTCCCTGAGATTCTCCAGGCAAGAACACTGGAGTGGGTTGCCATTTCCTTCTCCAATGCATGCATATGTGCTAAGTCGCTTCAGTCATGTCTGACTCTGTGCGACCCCATAGACAGCAGCCCACCAGGCTCCTCTGTCCACAGGATTCCCTAGGCAAGAATACTGGAGTGGGTTGCCATTGCCTTCTCCGGTGTGTGTGTTGGGGATATTCCAAACTTAAAGTAAATCATAGGACATTGGGGTCTCTCTAGCAAGATTTCAGAGGAGACAGAGAGAACGCATAAGGAACAGAAGGGGCACTTGCATTGAATCATGAGCTATAGTGTTGGCCAAAAAGTTCCTTTGGGTTTTTCGTAACACATTACCAGTGAACTTTTTGGCCAATCCAATGCATCAAGTGAGACACTAGAGGAGAGTGGAAGATACCATAGGGCCAGGGGTGGCCTTTGCATGGAACCATGTGACCCAGTGGACTCTACCAAGTAGGGTGAGGTGAGGGTGGGAATGCCACCTAGAAGATATAACATGAAATTGGGCAAGATGGCGCCACCACGGAGAGCACAGACTCCCCAGTCTGTGGGAAGAGAAAGACATCAACAGAGTGGGATCAGCTAGTGAGAGAGTGAGAAGAGTCACATGGGAGAGGAGGGGAGCGCCTAAACCCCAATACGTGCTTCAGGAAGAAGGGATGTAACTGAAGGAGATTTGGGGGAGTATGGCTAGACCACGTGACATACTGGGGAAAGATATTTCTACAAAGTTAGACCAGTGACAGCACCAGAGAGAACTCAGCGTATGCCAGGGGAACCCGTACCTTTATGCACTTGACAAATATTCTTTAGGTGCCTCCCATGTTTTCAGCTCTGGGGATGCAGCAGCAAACAAAAGAACTGCAAATTCATGCTTACACTGATTGTGGAGATAGACAATAAGTAAAATGTAGAAGTTGGAGTGGGTGAGAATGATACATCCGGTGAAGACTCTTGACAGTCCCTTCGTCTGCAAGGGTAGCAAACCAGTCCATCCTAAAGGAAATTGGTCCTGAATATTCATTGGAAGGACTGATGCTGAAGCTGAAGCTCCAATACTTTGGACACTTGTTGTGAAGAGCCAACTTATTGGAAAAGACCCTGAGGTTGGGAAAGATTGAAGTCAGGAGGAGAGGGGGATAACAGAGGATGAGATGGTTAGATAGCATCACTGACTCAATGGATATGAGTTTGAGAAAACTCCAGCAGATAATGGAGGACAGGGAAGCCTGGCATGCTGCAATCCATGGGGTTGCAGAGTGTCAGACATATCTAGCAACTGAACAACAGCACATGCTAAGGTGACATATAAAGCCAGGAAGGGGGATAGAAGTTTCCAGGTAGAGAGTGAAGTGATAAATTAGGATAAGATAGGAATGGGGGCTGAAAATAGAGCAGCTGGATCAATAGCAAGGGAGAGAGCATCAGGAGAGGATAGAGAGCTCACAGGGTGGAGGGTCCATTCATGAGAGCCTCCATGGTCAAGAATTGGGAACTAAGGAGAGGGAGCCATTGGCGGTTTTGAGCAGAGGGGTAGCATGCTGTTGTAACAGGACCCCTCCCAGCTGTTTTGAGTACGGACTGCAGGAGGAAGAGGATTACCACAGAGGTCACTGAGGATCCCAGGTGGCACAGGGGAAGGAGACTGGACACTGTCAAATAATGCCTCTGGGGACAGGATGGTTTAATCCCTCCTAACAAGCTGACTGCTGGAGGCCACCTCGATGACGTCTCACATAAGTGATTTTAGCTTTGTGGGGGCATGGCTGGAAACCTGGGAGGGATTGATTAGTAACGTCTGCCAGGGCCACAGGAAGGGAGCTTAATAGTTCCCTTGAGAACCTCTAAGGCATGGGCTATCCCGAGTAGGAACCATGCCTGGCTCCTTCCTCACCCTGAGGTCTGCCAATAACAGTATTCGTAATAGATTAGTGATAGTATTAGTAATAGTGTCAGCCACTGCAATGATATTAGTAATGCCAAGTTACATTAGTCATAGTAAAAATATTGTAATAGCCACCATCAGTTGAGCAAGTACAATATACTGGTCTTAAGCACTTGGCGTTAATCCTCCTTCAACCCTCATCTATTAGGTAGGAAACATTGTTGACCCCATTTTACATATGAGAATGAGACAGGCTGGGACCTGGGACCCTTTACTGCAGTGAAAGTGAAAGTGACGCCTCTCAGTCGTGTCCAGCTCTTTGCGACCCCTTGGACTGAAGCCTACCACACTCCTCTGTCCATGGGATTTTCCAGGCAAGAGTACTGGAGTGTGTTGCCATTTCCTTCGCCAGAGGATCTTCCTGACCCAGGGATTGAACCCGGGTCTTCCGCATTGTAGGCAGACGCTATACCAGTGCTTGCACCCAAACAAACACCTCCTCCAGTAACAAAATACAAAGAAACTATAAGCGACTAAAAGTAACCCACATGCATGTGCAGCCGGGGCGACTTATGAACAATGAGATACAAAAAGGCCAAAACTCAACTGCCATTTCTGAGGTGTAGGGAGCAAAAGTGGGGTTACCGGGCCTGATCCCCGCACAGTGCACCACCAAACGGGTGGGCAGACCACCAAAACTACCCCTCCACCTGATCTACTGATCCGTTCCTACCCTCATCCCATTTAAGGGACCAGCGCCTCCCCAGCCCCACAAGGGAGGGAGCAAGCAAGGGAACATGTTACTTGCAGCAGGAGTCCCAGTAAAGGCTTCCCTGAATTCCTCCACTGGCCTTTTAATCAATTCCTGTTGGATAAAGAGGGGTTTCCCAGGTGGCACAGTGGTAAAGAGTCCACCTGCCAGTACAGCAGGCATAAGAGATGTGGGTTTGATCCCTGGGTTGGAAAGATCCTCTGGAGGAGGAAATGGCAACCCACTCCAGTATTCTTGCCTGGAGAATCTCATTCATGGACAGGGGAATCTGGCGGGCTACCGTCCATGGGGTCCCCAAAAGCGCACACACTTAGATAAAAAGTCCAGGGACCAGGTGGGTATCAAAAAGCCTGAGGTCCAGAAAGAGAGTCGCTCAGTCGTGTCTCATTCTATGCGACCCCATGGACTGTAGCCCACCAGGCGCCTCCGTCCATGGGATTCTCCAGGCAAGTGTGTTGCATTTCCCTCTCCAAGAGAGGCTGAGCACACGTGCCCCAGGGGCCATTCCTGGCTCGGATCTGTCCCCAGGGGCTCCGAGGAGAGCCGCGCCGACAGCCCCGTCTCTTCCCTCCCTCCCAGGTACACCTCGCGGTCGCGCTGCTACTCGGAGACGCCCTCGTCCTTCCTGCGCTGGCTGAGCCAGCAGACGCGCTGGTCCAAGTCGTACTTCCGCGAGTGGCTCTACAATGCGCTCTGGTGGCACCGGCACCACGCGTGGATGACGTACGAGGCGGTGGTCTCGGGGCTCTTCCCGTTCTTCGTGGCGGCCACGGTGCTGCGGCTCTTCTACGCGGGCCGCCCCTGGGCGCTGCTCTGGGTCCTGCTCTGCGTGCAGGGCGTGGCGCTGGCCAAGGCGGCATTCGCGGCCTGGCTGCGGGGCTGCCTGCGGATGCTGCTGCTCTCGCTCTACGCGCCCCTCTACATGGGCGGCCTCCTGCCGGCCAAGTTCCTGGCGCTGGCCACCATGAACCAGAGCGGCTGGGGCACGTCGGGCCGCCGCAAGCTGGCCGCCAACTACCTGCCCGTGCTGCCCCTGGCCCTCTGGGCGCTGCTGCTGCTCGGGGGCCTGGTCCGCAGCGTGGCCCACGAGGCCCGGGCCGACTGGAGCGGCCCCTCCCGGGCGGCCGAGGCCCGCCATCTGGCCGCGGGCGCCGGCGCTTACGTGGGCTACTGGGCCGTGATGCTGACCCTCTACTGGGTGGGCGTGCGAAGGCTCTGCCGGCGGCGGGCGGGAGGCTACCGCGTCCAGGTGTGAGGCTGGGTGCACGGGGCGCTGGCTCGGGGAGCGGCCCGAGGGGACTTAGCGGGGTTCCCGGAGCGACGCACTTGCTGGGTGACCCTCTGGGCCTCAGTGGCCCTCCTCTGTGAAGTGAGGGGCTCGACCCAAGACTTCTCAGCCTAGACTTTTTTGGAAGGGCGGGCTGGGACTTCTGGGTCTCTTGGGAGGGGTATTTATTGATCAGGGTGTGGATTTTTAGGGACAGGGCAAAAGGGGTCCTCACAAGCTGTCCTGGGGCCCCTGATTTCTCTGTTCTTATTTAACCTCCATTTGTACTGTGTATTAGAATATAATAAAGAATTTTATTTATTTTCTTCTCAGCTTACTCTCCTCCATTTTTTTCTAAGGGGGGGCTGCATGGTTAAGAACTGAGGACTCCTGGCTGGGTCTTGGGGCTTCCCAGGTGGCGCAGTGGTAAACAATCTGCCTGTCAATGCAGGCGACTCAGGAGACATGGGTTCGATCCCTGGGTTTGGAAGGTTCCCTGGAGAAGGAAAGGGCAACCTGCTCCAGTATTCTTCCCTGGAAAATTCCATGGACAGAGGAGCCTGTTTGAAACTAGACAGGATACCCTCCTTTCTTTTAGCCTGGACGTCCTCTTTGGGAAACAGGGATAGGAATACCATGGATCAGGGTTATTTTGAAGGTGGAATTTGTCAACTCTTCATTCAGGTACTATGGAGCACCTACTCTCTGCTGGACACTGCCATTTCACTTCAATCATTCTTTGACTCAGTCAGTCAACCACAAACTAAGTTCCTATTGAATTCCACACACATTGCCAGGTTTGCAAATACAGAAGATATTAAGAGTCTGAGTCAGCTTTCCAGGAGCTCCTATTCCATTAAGCAAAGAGAGTGTTATCCTTAGTTAAGGATTCTCAGGAACATAATCCATTAGTCCTTGGTACCTGAGATGGTAAAGAATCTGCCTGCAATGCAGGAGACCTGGATTGATCCCTGAGTCAGGAGGATCCCCTGGAGAAGGGAATGGCAACCCACTCCAGTATTGTTGTTTGGAGGATTCCATGGACAGAACACAGGGGTCCCAAACAGTCGAACACAACTGAGCAAGTAACAGGCACATAATAGTCTGCATCTCTTAATCCCCTGTGCCTGTCTTGAGGGTGCAGATTTCTGTCTGTTCTGATTTCTTCATTGTTGTGTCTACAGTGCCTTGAAAACGCCTGACGCATAATAAACGCTCGGTAAATATTTTCTGATTGAATGAATCAGTGAAAAGGAACATACTGGTGAAGAATACTATGAGAGAGCTTACCCTTAAGGTGGGGAAGCCATAAAACCAAATTAAAAAATGTTTACATCAGGTCTGAATGAATGCTGTGCACAAGCAAAAATAGGGGGATGTCGAGATTTTCTAGGCTACCCAGTGGTTAGGACTCCAAGCTTTCACTGCCAAGGGCCCAGGTTCAATCCCTTGTCAGGGAAATAAGATCTCACAAGCCAGTCACACAAAAAGTAAAAATAAAATGGGGGGGGGGTAATCATGTGGGAGGAAGGGAATAGTCAGAGGTATAATCTGAGCTGAGACCTGTGAAGTGAGAGGGAGGTGGCTTCATGAGGGTCAGAGTAATCTCATTTCAAGTAGGAAGAACTGCACATGCAAAGGCCCAGGGACAGGACTGAGCTTTGTATGTTCCAGGGACCTGCAAAGAATGGTGGGTTAGAGAATAAAGAGAAGGGTGATAGAGAAGGGGAGTCAGGCACACCAACATAGTGCCTGCCCACAGAGTTGTCCTGGAGATCAAATAGGTTCATGTACAATAAGGCTGTTCACGGGAAATCATAACTGAGCTAACTAGACAAAAGGGAGAAGAAACATGATTCTAGGAAGAAAATAGTATGTACCCTAGATCCGGGATAGAACAAGAGGAATAATGGTGAATACAGGGGGTGCTTTGGAGACCTTGAGGGGAGGTGGATTTTGGCCCGGTAGCAATGGGAGCCGCTGAAGGGTTCTGGACAGAGTGACCTGACCTGACAAACTTTAGAATATCACTCTGGAGATTGGAACTGACATATACAAACTACTATATATAAAAGAGATAACTTATAAGAACCTACTGTATAGCACAGGGAACTCTACTCAATACTCTGTAATGACATATATGGGAAAAGAACCTAAAAAAGAGTGGATATGTGTATATGTATAACTGATTCACTTCGCTGTGCAGCAGAAACTAACCAACACTGAAAATAAACTATACTCCAATAAATTTTAATTTAAAAAATTAAAACCTTAGCCAAAGTAGCCAAAAATAATAACACTCTGGCTGCTTTGTGGAGAATGGATCGCACTGGGACAAGGCTGGGCCCACTCTCAGCCAGGGAGACCAGTGTGGATACTGCTGCAGAGATCCAGGCAAGAGATGGTGGTGCACCACAGAGCAACTCCATGAGATATTTAGGAATTGAAAAGGCTGAGACTTGGAAATAGGTGAGACATGGAGGAGAAAGTAAATACAACTTAGGTTTCCAGTCGAGCGGCTGGGTGGATGGTGATGCACTTGATGACAGCAAGAAAGTTTTGGGGGAGGAACAGGCTTTGGGGGCGACACGAAGGTCTTTATTTGAGGGTGACTGATGCAGGCATAAATGTCCAGGACACTGCCGGAAATCTGGGGAGGGGCCTGGGCGTGCACCTAAAGCCCTCAGCACAGGGCCCTGCACTGCCACAGCTGTGCCTCTCACCATCATTATGGGGCCATGTGCACCTGGGCATATCCCGCCCTTCCCCCTAAGTTGTTTGTAGCGATCACTTGCAACGATGAAAGAATCTAGAGAGCCAAAATATATTCTTTATTTTAAGAATGAAAACAGGATAAGGAAAAAAAAAGATACCTTTGTTAGTTGCCGCTGCAGTACCATCGAAAAAACATCCTGGGGAAACAAGGCGATGTTAGTGTGTGGCGGGGGAAGAGGCTGGGGGCCAGAAATTTGGGTCCTGGAGCCTAGGTTCCAAAGGCGGGTGATAGGGCTTGGACTCTTGGATCTGAGACACCAGGGGCTGGGGGTTATGACTCCTGAGTAGGAGGGGGCTGGCGACTCGGAATTCCGGATCTGAGGGAGGAGGGGCTGAGAAACCCAAACGTCCCAGTCTCAGTAAGGAGAGAGCCGGAGGCTGGGACTCCGGGGTCCCGGGGACTCACCACACCAGCACGGTCACACTGGCTGATGCTAAGGCCACAAGGGCCACGAGCAGGCACTGATTGCCCGGCGTCAGAGCCTCGGGCCTGGCCAGCAGCTCGCCCAGGCTGGGCCTCCAGGGTTCGACCATCTCCGCCTCCTGCGGCACCCAGCGTAACACTTCCCGAAACGAGACCTGGAGCTCGGTCTCCGCGCGCGGCGGCGGGCCCGTCACTGCGGGGACGCGCACGTCAGCCGGGCGCCAGCCCCACCCCCCGCCGCGCAGCCCCGCCCCCTGTCCCGCCGAGCGGCCCCGCCCGGCCCGCACCGTTAAGAAAGAAGTAGAGCCGCGCCAGGGGGCGCTGGTCGTGCGTGATCACGCAAGAGAAGGTCCCGCGGTGCGTGGGCTGCACCGGCCGGATCCGCGCCAGGTAACCTTGGGCCCGCGGAATATCTCGGAAGTAGGTTGGATCTTGAGTCCGGAGCTGCGGGACGCTCGGGCTGAAGCGGCGAGAGGCCGAGGGCAGCCGGCTCCGCCCCGAGCACAGAAGAGAGTCCGCCCTCTCGGCAAACCGCTACGTGAAGCCCCGCCCCTAAGCCAGGCCACCGCCCCCCCCACCCCCGAGCCCCGGCCTCACCCTCTTATTCTCCGAGCGTTCACGCACGACCCCGCCCCCTAAGCCTTGACTCCGCCTCGTGGGCCTAGGGTTTGCTCTCCCGCCTGAAACTCCTACGGATAACCCACCTCTGGGCTCTGTCACTGCATTTTGAGCTTTGACCTTACCCCCAAATGCCGGGACAGTCCCGTTGCACGAAGCATGAGTCTAGACCGAGCCTCCTCGAATCCCACTCCCTGCCTCCTGACTCTCCATCCTCTAGTGAAGCATAAACCGCCTCCTAAAGCCCTTCACGCTGGACCCACCCAGACTCACACCTCCTGCGAACTTCCAGGAATAGGTGATCTCTTCCTTAGGCAGCTGGAAGTTCACAGTGCAAGAGAACATGGCCTGACGACCCCGAGTCACCGTCAGGTCCTGAACTGAAGACAGGTCTCGCATCGCCACCTCGGCCCGCCCACGTCCGACCCCCCCCCCCCCCCCAACCCCAGCCCCTTCCTCTCTCAGCCCTCTCCCAGTTTTTCATGTTTCTGGTCTTTCAAGGCCACGCCCCTCACCTGGGCAGTCAAGCGGGAGGTCGCAGACCTTGGAGTAGCATCCGCGGCAGCGAAAACGCCGGGTGACCTCCTGGAGTCCTGTGTGGTGGGAACGCTGGGTCTGGGGTCCATCTGCCTCCCCTGGCCAGGGTCCCTTCAGCCACCATAAGGTCTATTTAACTTCCCGGGGTTCTACTTGCCGGACAAAATCTGGACCCCGCCTTTCCCGCGCTCATTGGCTGGCTCTCACAACTCTCCAGCCTCTAGGACCCCTATTGGTTTGCCTTGTTGTTTTTTTTTTTTTTTTTCGGACCCGCCTTTCGTGAGGTTTGTGAACTGGTTTTCTTACTCTTCTCCTGGGCTCGCATTGGCCCCTTCGGATCAGAGGCACCCGTGCCCTTCCAAGAGTCCCAGGTTTCGGCCCTTACCACCTCCCTTCCCCCCGCAATTCTGAGCTTTGAATGACGTGCTTACCGCAGGGAGGAATGCAGGCCTGCACTGCGGAGAGAGGGGAAGCGTTACCACCCTGTAAGTCGCGGCAGGTGCCCCCTTGAAACTCCCCTAGAGGAAACGTTTCGGGGCCGGATGCATTCATTCCTCCAAGGGACCAGAGCCAGGTATGCCGCGCTCTACCAAAGGGGCGGGGCCAAGCCTGCAGCTTCCCCCCTGCAGGCGGGGCCAGGCCTGCGGTACTTCACCTGGGGACCCTGCCAGCCCTGCAGCATTCCATTAAGACGTCAGGCACATGCCTGCTGCTGGCACCCAGGAGGCAGGTCCAGCCCCGGTGTATCCCATCGAGCGGGACGGGCCTAGATCGCAGGCGATCATCGGAGGGGACAGAGCCTAATTAGGGCGTCCAATTAGAGGTGTGGTCAGGCTGGACGTAGCCCACTAAGACGCCCCGCATGGAAAGGAAACCTGTCACAGAGTGCCTAGGGTCAGACATTGATCCATGAAGAGGCCCGAGCTAGTCTGGGACAGGATTGTCCTACAAAGCGGTCCCAGCTAGAGGTAACCTTGCCTCGGAGGCGGGGCCGGACCCAGAGTGGTCCTAGCAGGGTAAGAGGCTGTGCCCAGAGTGACCCACAAGGGAAGCTCGGCTCAGAGATCGGGCCGGGGGTTTGGCTTGATGGGAGCTCGGAGTTGGGTTTGATAATTGTGCCTGGGGGAAGAAGACAGTCTATTTTACCTTCCTTAAGCTGCAATATAATCTTCTGCATTTTCTCCGCGGCATGAAGAAAGGCAACCCGAAAGGACCCTGGAGGGTGGAGGGAGTCCTTGTGGTAAAGACCCTTGCCCAAGGCTGCCGGAGCTTGACAGGCCTGGCTGTCATCATGTCTGTGCCCCTCCCCCAGCCCCTGCTATCCCCAGGTCTCTGGTATATGCCACAGCCTCCTACTCTATCTGGATGGTGGGCACACCCCCAAATCTCCTTCTGCTGCCTCTGGACTAATCAGCCTCTGGACTAATCACTCTGACAGGACTCCGCATCCGTGTTATCTTATTAAGGAGAAAAGGGAGGATAAAGGTCAAATTTCTCCCATGGCCTAGGAGGCCCTGTGTAGTCTGGCCTAGTCTCGTCTCCCTCTGCATGCTAAGTTGCTTCAGTCTTGTCCGACTCTTTGTGACCTCATGGCCTGTAGCCCACCAGGTTCCTCTGTCCATGGAGATTCTCCAGGCAAGTATACTGGAGTGGGTTGCCATGTCCTCCTCCAGGGGATCTTCCTGACCCAGGTATGGAACCCGCAACTCTTAAGTCTCCTGCAGTTCATTTCGCCTAGTAAGGAAAGCATCACGCTCTCTGCCACCTCAGGGCCTTTGCACATGCTGTCTTCAGTCTCCAGCACACCTCCCCCCGCCACTCCTACTCTTCCTTCCTGTCATCCCTCATGTCTTCTCCTTAGAGGTTTTCTCTGACCACAAATCTAATCTAATCCAGTCCCCTATCTTTGTCTCTAACAGTACTCCGTCTGTTCCATTCATAGCTCTCACCAGTTTGCAAATACATATATTCATATATACATAGTGAGCATTTAAGACTGTCTCTTAAGTAAGCAAACAAGTCCTTCTTTAGTGCTGTGTCCTCAGAGACCAGGAAAGGGCCCCCCAAGTCTTAGGAATAAGTATGTGTAGAATGAATTCCAGGATTCAACTGGAATGAGCACCACAGCTGGAAGCCTGGGGCCACAATTCATCCACTGGATGTGTTATATTTGGCCTGGAAAGTGTTTTTAAAAAATGACCCAGTTGCCATCATATGAAGTTTGGGAAAAGTCACATAAAATGTTTGGCATCCCTTTACGAAATCTGGAAGAGCTGTAACAGAGGCAGTATTTCCATGAGGCAGCAGTTGGCTGGAGCTTAGCAGCAGCCACCCACTCTAGACAGGGCACACACCCACTTTTCCAGAGTTCCCAGTCTCTTCATTTCTACCCCTCTTTCACTCTTTCTATGTTCTCTGCTCTTATGGATGTTTGAGTTTTCACCACTGTAATGGCCTTCAAAAAAAAAAAAAAAATTGGGGGACTTTCTCAAAGTGGATGGCCGCAATGATTTACAGGTGGAGGTGGCTTTGGAAGTCAGAAGTGTGGCAGGATTTTGTTGTTGTTATTTAGTTGCTAAGTCAGGTTTCAGTTCTGTGATCCAGTGCACTGTAGCCTGCCTTGCTCCTCTGTCCATGGGATTCTCCAGGCAAGAATACTGGAATGGGGAGCCATTTCCTTCTCCAGGGGATCTTCCCCACCCAGGGATCGAACCTGCGTCTCCTGCACCACAGGCAGATTCTTTACCACTAAGCCACCAGTGCTCATGTGGCGGGGGGCTACGGGCTGAATTCATCTCTTCCAAATTGATACAGTAAGGTCCTAAGCCTAGTCCTTCAGAACGTAACTGTATTTGGAGATGGACTCTTAAGGTGGTAACAACATTAAAATGAGGTTTTTCGGGTGGGCCTTAACCCAACATGACTGATTTCCTTGGAAGAGAAGGAAATTTGGACACGTCATTCTGCAAGTCAAGGAGAGAGGCCTCAGAAGAAACCCACCCTGCTGACACTGACACCTTGCTCCCGGACTTCTGGCCTCCAGAACTGTGGGCAAACACACCTCTTTTAGTTAAGCCACCCAGTCTCTGGTTTTTTTGTTACAGCAGCCCTAGAAAACTAATACACAGGGATTGCCAGTTGCCTCAAAATATCTATTTTCTCCTTAATAACATATCACCACGTTTCAGCTGAGAAAGCACCCCGACCCTGCCCCAGTTAAAAGACTACATTTCCCAACCTCCCATTGTAGCTAGCTGTGGTCATGTGACCTAGCTGTGGTCATGTGTCCAAGTTCTGATGGTTGAGATGTAAGTTTAAGTGTGATGTGTTGAGTCATAGAAAGTAGCCTTAGAAGAGATATGGTGCCATTTTATTGGCCCCTTTCCCCTTCTTTCATCCTGTTGCCTGAAACTCAGATTTGATGGCTGCACTCTAGCAGTTATATAGGACCACGAGGAGAAGTAGGATACCCTAGGATGGTAAGGCAGAAAGCTGGAAGGGTACTGAGTCCCCAGGAAAATGGAGCTGCTATAGTAGTCTTAAGTGCCTACCTTAAGACTTATTTTATATGGAAAAAATAAACTTCTCCCCTGCTTAAGACATTCCAGGTTTTACCCTTAGGTTAAACCATACATAAAGGGAGGGAATTGAGGATTCTGATAAGAATCTGGCTGAAGTAATGATCATAGAAGTGATGGTAGAAGCTGGAGAGAAGGGGGCTCTGAAGCCAGGAAGCAGGTGCAAAATGAGGGGTCAAGGACTTAGCAGTCTCTCCTTGGCCACAAGGCAGGCAGGAGCTGTGGTCTGGTGATGGCAGTATGGTCAGGAGGATGTGGTCCGAGTGGCGTGCTCAGATGAGACGCCGGGACGATGCTGGAGAAGGCAGCCAAGGAATATCTATGGGCCAAACCAAATGGCTCTTGGGGGACGGTGTGTGGGATATACCAAGTCAGCCAGGGGGTAGGGGAGAAGCATGGGAGTAAATAGGGGAGGAGCAAAATGCCCAAAAGGGCAAGAGGGAGCTTGTGGTAACCACAAAGGGGCACGAGTTAAAGTCTCCCCAAAGAGGTGCTTCACTGGGAGCCTCGACTTGCAGGTCACCTGCGTTTGAGTCCTGTCTGTCCCAACTATGCGCACACCTGTCTCACTTCCATGCTACCCATCAGATGCACTCCTCCCTATGTGACCTTGGCCGGGTATTTAACCTTCCTGATCCTTGTTTTTTCCCTCATTCATAAAATGGGGACAATATCGGTGTCTACTTCACAGCATTGGTGATGAGGATTTCATGTCATACAATATAAAAGCCTCCTCCTCCCAAACTACATGCTAGGTACCATTAAATGACCATAATGCGATAATGTCTGTGTTATAGAATCGTCAACTACTGGCATTATCATCCCCTCATCTGAGATGGGGAAACCCAGGCACAGAGAGGTTAGGAAATCAGCCAAGGTCACACAGCTAGATTGGAACTCATGTGGCCAAACTCCAGAGTCTCCACAGGTGGCCACTACCTGCGGTAGACACACTGCCCTCAACACACATTAATACAGTGTCGGTGGCCACCACTGGGAACCACTCTGAGCCCACCTGTCCATCTCTCCAGGCCTCCATTCAGGAGGGACCCAGGAGTCGTCTCGATTCTTCCCATCCCCATCATCCTACATACCTCTGGTCCAGACAGCCCCTGGGTCCATCCAGGGGAGCCCCAACTTCCCTATCTGGAAAATGGAGCTATAAAACTCCACCTCATGGGGCCAGTACAAGGACATCCTTTAGGAGGATTATTAACATAAATCACACTTTGCAGACACAGCATCTTCCATGCAAGGGGCAGATTCATCTCAGCCCCCACCAACCATCACAACAAGTTTAAGACACCACTGACCATCTCCTCCCTAGGCCTTCTGCGTCTGCTTTTGACCCACATGGCCTTAGTCAGAACCCCTCTTTCCTGTAAAATCCTCCAAAGGGTTTCCCCACATCAAGAGCAAGAGCTGAAGCGATCATTGGGTATGAAATGGAAAAAGGGGGTCCTTTGGCTAAAGCTGGCTCAAGGACACACCCTAGCGGTTCCCAAAGTGTGTTCCCAGCACAGCAGCAGCAGCACCTGGGAACTTGTTAGACATGTCCATTTCTGGGCCCCACCTCAGACCTAAGGCTCAGAAACAGAGGGTGGGGCCCAGGAGCCTGCATTTTAATAAGGTCCCAGGAGATTCTGACATACACTGTGGGGCTGGAGAACTACTGGCCTACATGGTCCACTCCAGCCCCACTGGCCCCAGGGCCTTTGCACTGGCTCTTTCCACCACCTGGAAGCTCTCTCCCCAGATCACCTGCACAGCTCTCTCTGTTCCCCCTCAGTCTTTGCACAACTGGATCTTTTCATTTGCACCTCCCCTGATCAACCTGTTTAGTAAAATGATCACCCCACTGGCCACCCCCCTTTCCCTCTTTTGTTTCCCTCCATAGCATGGATCACCAACTGACATCTTCGGCATTTCACTGATTACGTTTAATAATCAGTGCAAGCAACCTGAGGGCAGGTGGCTTGCAGTTTGGGTCATAGCCGTGTCCCTGGTGGTGTTCCTGGCACAGTCAGTAAATACCCATGGAACATAAAGCCCCAGCTTCTCCTGGCCTCCAGACTCTCCCTCCAGTCCATCCATATGGCCCTCAAGGATCTTTCTACACCCTGAGCTGACCCTGCCCTTCCCCTGCTCACAGCCTTGTTTCTTTGGGACAGTCTCAAATCTCCCTGACTCCCAGTTGTACCCTGGACGTCCCCCAGGCCCCTCGCAGTCACTGCAGCCTCACCCAGCTGGCCATCTACCCCTTCTCCTGCTCTTCCTCCCAGGGATGACCACTGCCCACTCAGACACGGAGCCAGACCCAGCACACAGTCCCTAACCCTCCTCTTCCCCTCTCCCTGAACAGCTCATCAGACCCAGGCCTGGTCCTCTCTTCTCCACCTTCACAGATTCCCCACCGCAGGTCTGGCCTCCTTCACCACAGCCTCCACCCCGGGCCTCCCAGCCTCCACTCCCTCCCCTGCTCCAGTTGGTCCCACACACTGCCCTCAGGGTCTCCTGCACCCAGAGCAGGACTTGTTTCTGCTCTTTTTGAAAACTTCTGATGTAGGGGAGAAGGGCATTTCCCAGAATTCTCCCCCCACCCCCACCCCCAGCTCTGAGTTCCCCAGCTCTCCCTTTGTGGGTGGGGGAATCTGCAGCTGAAGTCTTCTCCATGCTGCACCTCCCCCCTGCACTGGGAGCCCCCCGGATGGATGGGAAGCTCCTCATGTTTGCGGATCATGTTTGTCAAAAAGCTCACAGGCAAGAGTAGGAAGCAAAAGAAGTAATAGAACTGAAATGTAGAAATAAGTGCGGAGCCCCCAGACCACGGACACGGCCATGAACGCTTCTCCACCCATAGTTCCAGTCTCCAGCATGCAGGGGCAGGGGTTGGAGGGAGTCCTGTGTCATGTGACCACTGTGGCCTGGTGTGATCATTGTTCAACCTGCCCCTCAGCCATGAGGGTCACCCCAGCCCTGTGATCCCTTCACACTGTCACACGCATGTGTTGAGCGTGTCTCACTTCCTCGAGGTTGTCACATGTGCCTGTCTCCCCAGTGATGCTCTCCCTCCCTGCTCCCACCTGTCTTCCGGGCCCCCTAATAGACTCCATCGGTCAAAGATGTGGAATCACTTTGCTAACTGTAGGGAATTTTATCCTAGAGGAAGCTCTCCTCCCTGAAGTCTGTCTCCACTGCTGGAGCCCTCTCCGTCTCACTGAGTTCCCACACCTTGCCGGAAGGCAAAGTGCTTGTCCCCTTTCTCAGATGGGTAAGTTGAGGCCCAAAGTTGGGGACGGGGGCAGTGATGCATCCAGAATCTCACAGCCAGGGAGAGGGCAAGCCACAGAGGGAGGGCAGGTTTCACCTCCCTGAGCCCCACTGGCCTCAGACTCAAGTTCCTTCTGCCCTGAACCCACCAGGCCCTGCCCGTCTCTGCTCCCTGACAAGGTCACCCAGCTCCCTTGGCATCCTACCATCAAGATCACTGTCACGTTCTGGGCTTTCTCCCCCGTGCCCTCCGCCCCACAAAGGTTCAGACATCCATATCCCAGTGCCATGGACCCTGCCCCACTCACCCTGGGCAGCGGCCATCTCCTGGAGGGAGTGGGTCATCTGGGTGAAGGCATCGTGCAGCTGGCCCCTTTCCTCGTAGTCTGGTGGTGGGAAGCAGGGGCTGGGGGGAAACTGCTTCCCCCGGCACCATGTCCCCGAGGTGGTCATCCCTCTGTCTCCGAGCTCTGCTCCCCACGTCTCCATTCTCCCATCTGTGTGTCTCGTCCCTCTCAGTCTCTCCAGGCCTCTCAGGTCCCTCCCTCCACCTACCCTCGGCCCCCCTCCCATCCCAGGAGGATGCTGGGGAGCAAGGGGCAGTCTCCTCACTGATCTCAGTGTCCAGCAGCCCCTTAAAGGCGTCTGCGAAGGCCTCCTCACACTTCCCGAGGTCAGGGCTGTCCAGGCCGGCGAAGATCTGGCAAATCTGGAGACGTTCCTCGTAAGACGTGAAGCAGAGGAGACAGGCCCAGGCTGAAGCCCCAGAGACCACAAGGGCCGCCAGGGAGGGCAGGATGGCGCTCCAAGGGGCCAGCCAGGCCATGGCGGAGGGTCGCAGCCTGGGGGAAAGCTGGTGACTTTTGTGAGGTCACTGTGGTGCGGGGGAGGGGCTCAAGATGCAGGGGTCAGAGGTCAGGTCTCAGTCACCAATCCAATGTCAGGCTCCCCCTGTGGGGGTTTTCAGGGAGGAAGGGGACAGGGGGTCGGGCCGGCAAGCCCCAGGCTGGTGGTTGGGCCGGACGCCAGGCTCCCAAGAACCTCACCTGTGACCCTGGACGTCCTCACAGGTTAAAGGGTCTCAGGGACGCAGAGGCCGGCAGTGCGCTGTGTGTGGGGGGGCCTGCCAGGCCCTGGGGTGGGGGTGGGGGTGCCGGGGAAATGAACATGGCACAGAGACACGGTAAGGGCCCGAAAGGCAGAAACTAGGCCACAGGGAGACACCAGGAGGCCAGAGATCCAGAAAGCACCATAAGAGACTAATGGAGACAGTTTCAGAGGCCGCTGCACAGAGACTCAGTGGAGATGGAGAGACAGAGAAAGCCAAGCAGAGATTTCTGGATGGGAGAGAAACTCTCTGAAGGAAAGGGGAGAAAGGAAAGGGATGAGGACAGGAGGGACAGCCCTGCTTCTCTCCCAGGGTCCCTGCGGCAGCCCCCCCTCCCCAGCCTGGCCGGGTGGGGCAGGGGACCAGGGTCCAGGGGTCCCCGCTGGCCGTCCCGTGCAGGGCGCAGCCTGGGGAAAGCTAGGAGGCCGTATAGTGATCTCCTTGGGTGTCCTCCTCAACTATACAACCTCCTACCTCAGCCCGGGGGGCGCGGCAGGTGGACAGACAGACGGATGGACGGACAGACGGGGCCAGGGAGGGCGGGGAGGGCCGGGGGAGGCCCCAGCCGCGATGGTGAGCCCCCGACACGGACCCACAGACACGAGCTTGTGTGCGGCGAAGGCCCCGCAAGGTCGGTTCTACGGGTGGGTGCCAGGACCCAGGAATCCGGGCCCCCGGCCCCCTCCTCCCCAAGGAACCCAGGAGTCAGTCTCTCGGCCCCTTCCTCCCCGCAGGTCCCCGGAATCCAGGTCCCCTAGCCCCCACTGCTCCCTGAGATTCAAAAGTCCGAGTCCTCAAGCCCCTCTTCTCCCCAGGGGACCCAGGAGGCCAGGCCCCGGCCCCTCCCTCAGTCCCGGGAATCCAGCCAGGCCTGTCTCCTTCGGAGAAGACGCAGCCCGGCTTCCTGGATCCCGGGTCCGAGGGAACTTCACCAGTTTCAGAGTTTGGCCACTTGGGCCAGCTCCCTCCCTCACCCTACCTGTCAGACAATCGGAAATCCAGAAGCTGGGCGGAGGCCGCCCAGGGGCTATATACCCGTGAAAGCCTGTCTGGGTATCTGCTCCTCTCTCACCTCTGCTTTTGGCCTCTCATCAAGTACCACACTGACATCCGTGGATGCCGCCCCAGGCCTGTGTCATCTCTCCGGCTGAGCGCGAGGTGCCATCGGCACCCCCATTTCGCAGGTGGTAAGGCTGAGCCCCAGCCAGCCGTAGGCTGGGGTGGGGAGGGTGGCGGGGGCAGGAGTGGGAGGGGCCAGGCCTTCCAGGCAAGAGGGCCCAGCACCCGCCCTCCCCAGCCCGGGGCTGAGTCTGTGCACCTGAGAACCTCCGCCTCGATCCAGGGCTCCAGCGGTCTCGCTCCCGCCGTCTCCCGCTCCAGCTCCATCTTCCCGGTCCTCTCTCCCGGTCCGGCCTGCTCGCCCTCGGCCTCACCTGGTCCCCATCTCCTGCAGCCTCCGTGTGCTCCTCCCCGGCTCTGCGCTGCCCATCCGCGCCTCCCCCCGCGCGCGGCCGTCCCCGGCTCGCAGGGGCCTTTCTCAGGCCGTGTCTCTCCGCCCTCCCCCGCCTTGCTCTCTCTCCTCTCCTCCTTTCTGCTTCTTTCCCTTTCCCTCCGGCCTTGCCCCCTCCCCTGCTCCGCCCCCCTCCCTCCGTCTTTGTCCCTTTCCTCCCTTCTCTCCCTCGATTTCCCCGTCTCACTCTCCTCCCCACCCCCCCCACAACCCTCTTCCCCCTGCCTGCCTCCCTCCCTCGTCTCTCCATCTCCCGGCCTCCTTCTCCCCCTCCGTCTCCCTCCTTGCCTCTCTCTCTCTCTTTCTCCTTCTCTCCCTCCCGGGTCTCTCGCCTCCCTCCACCCCCCCTTCTCCTTCCTTCTCTCCCTCCCCCTCGCCGCAGCTCGGAGCCAGGTCTGGAGCTGGGGGTGGGGTGGGGGTGGTTCGCGCAGGGGCCCAGGGCCGGGGTAGCGACCTGCTGGGGAGGCGGGGAGGCGCGGAGGGGCGGGGGAGGCCGGGGGGAAGGGCGGAGGGGGGAGCCCAGGGACGGGTCCGCGGACCCCGCTCGCATCCCGCTTCCCTCCTTCCCGGCCTCCCCGACCCTCCGGCAGGGGCGCGAGCCGGGCCAAGGTGGGGAGGAAGGGGAAGGGAGGAGGCGGCCCCCGCCCCCCCGACCCCCCCAACCTGGCCCGGAGCCCAGGCCCGGGCTCCCAGCATGCCCCGGGGCTGCCGGGGGCCTGGGGAGGGGGTGCGAGCCGAGGGAAGCCGAGCGTCCTCTGGGTTCGCGGGGCCGCAGCATCGCCCTGCGGCTCCGGCACGTCTCTCCTAGGGAAACTGAGGCCCGCAGAGAGCGGAGGGCAGGGGGCGGGGGTCAGGACCCGACCGAGGTCACTGCACCGGGCCTCGGCGGAAACGCGGACTCCCCGGGCCCGCAGGCCCGACCCGGGGAAAGGGTTGGCGCAGGACTTCGCCCAGGTCTGGGCCCCCCTCCCCCTCCCCGCAGACCCTGGGGAGCCCCCAAGGGTCAGAGAGCAGACCCAAACAGTCTGGCACCATGGCAACCAGTGGCCCCGCCCCCTTAACCCCCAGAGGGCTGGACTCCAGCTGGGGCCAAAGAGGAGGAGGTGGGGACACCTGGGTTAGGGGGAGAAAGGGTCTGGGGGCCCGAACTCTGGGATTTCATGGAGAATCCGGGGGCTGGAATGTGGACCCGCCCCCCCCTTCCTCCCTTCCAAGGGCTGAGGGAAGAAGAGGCTGGAGGCTCCACGGTCCAGGGCTAAAAAAAGGGGGCTGGGGTTCGGACGCTGGAATTCTGCGGGAGGGGCCGGGTCGCGGACGCCCAGGTCTGAGGGAGGAGGGGGCCGGGGACTGGAATCCCGGTCCCCGAGGGAGCCTGGACGCTGGGCCTCTCCTGCGCCAGACATCCCCTGCCCCCGCCGCTGACCCTGGCCTGTCTGGCAGCCCAGACAACCTCCCCCTCCTCGGCAGCCCCCTCCCACTGGCTCGGCTCACCCTTGACCCCTCAGAGCCCCGCAGCCCCTTCCCTGCCCCTCCCCCGCCCCTCCAGCCAGACGTTAACCCTTCCGCAGCCAGAGGCACCTCCAGAGCCAGCCTCTCCCTTGAGTTCCCCTGAGGGCGCGGGAGGGCATCCCTCCAGAGTCTCCTCCGGCTCCGAGCCTCTCTAGCTATCCCAGCCCCATTTCTCCCCTCCCAGTGGAATCTAGGAGGTGCTCCTGGCCCGCTCCTCCTCCTGAACCCCGGAATCCAGCCCCCCCCCAGTTCCCACCTACAAGGATTCGGGACTCTGGGTCCCCAGCCCCCGCCTCCTTCTCCAGGAACCCAGAAATCCAAGGACCCTGGAGTCCGGGCCCCGGGTCCCACGCCCCTGCCTCTCCGTAGACTCACGGCTCCACCGCTCCCGCGTCGGGGGAAGGGTCTCGGCGGGCAGCCCCCCGGGGCCGGGCCGAGCCGGGCCCCGCTGCCGCCGCCGCCACCGCCGCCAGCTCTCCATCCTCTCCCCGCCTCCGCCGCCCGACGGCCTCTCCCTTTCCTCCCGGCGTCCCAGCCATCCTCCTTCCCTCCTCCCCGACTCCCTCCGGCCTGGGCCTCCTCCCGGTTCTGCGGGCCCGGCTCCCCCGCCCGGGACCCCGGCGGACCAGCCCCCTCCCCAGGGGGGCCCCCGCCCCGGCCCCTCCCCACCGCCCGGCCCAGTCCGGCCTGGCTTCCACCACCGCCACCGCCCGCCCCCTCCGCCCCGCCCCTGCCCCGGAGCTGGCCCCGGTCCAGGGGAAAAAATTCCATCCAGCCCCGGGGAGGAGGGAGCGGGGCGGGGGAGGGAGCGGGGCGGAGAGGCCGGGCCGGGGAGCGTGACGCAGGGAGGAGGGAAGGGACAAAAGGGGCCGGGAGGCGGTAGGGTGAGCCGGCGGCGCTCCAGCTCCTCCCTCCCTCCTCCCTCCCTCCTCCCTCGGCCGGGGCCGGTTCTCTACTCTCCGCTTTCTTTCGTCCCCTCCACCTCTCCTCCCTTTCCTTCACTCTGCCTGCCTCCTCCTGGCCCTGTGCTCCCCCCCCCACCCCCCGCCCCCGTGTCTCCGTCTCCGCGTCTCTCTTTCTCCTTACATCACGCCCCCCGCGCCCCTCCATCAGGGTCTTCTCCTCTCCTCGCTCTGTCTCCCCCTTTCTGCTCTCCCAGCCTCCTTCCCCCGCCCTCCGCTTCGGTTTCTCCACCCACCCACCCACTGGGGGACGGAAAGGTGAATCAGACCCAGATCTGCCCTTGCAGACCGAGCTCACAAGTCTGATGGAGGAGACAGACCCAGACGCAGACAGTTCCAATCCTGGGCGATCGGGGTATGACGAAGGGAGGGTCCTGCGGCTTGTGGGAGCCCCGGGGTATGGGGCAGGAATCCTTTCAGCTGGCGATAGCCGAAAGGGCCTCCAGACAAGGCGGTGGTTGTGACCTCCAAGAACTAGGAGAAGTTAGATCTGAATTGTGAGAGAGAGAGAGAGGCGTCCGTACAGGCATTGCAGGCGGAGGGCGCAGCTGAAGCAGAGGCCCAGAGGAAACCAGGGGGGCGATTCTGGGAGAAGGGCAGGCGGTCAAGTCTGATGGGAACTCAGGACCCTGCAAGAGGAGGCTGAGATGGTGGGCGGGGCCAGGTGCCCAGCGCTTGGCTGGCTGGGGGCGGGGAACTTTCCCATGTGGGTGTCTGGGAGCAAAGGGAGGGGCAGGGTCAGATTTGGGGTGTCAAAGTGATCCCTCTGGGGCCTGTGGGGGATGAGTTGGGGGGAAGAGACTGCTGGAGGATGGTGAGACGGTTGCCTGATCCGAGGCGGGGACCCTGGGGACCCAGAGGAGGGGGTGGGACAGAGAATGTGAGGAGGGTGATGAGGATGGAAGAGGTCAGGAAGATAAAACAACCAGGAGTGTGGCCCTGAGACTGCGGGGGCCAGGAGTTGTTCTGGATGGGAAACCAGAGGGAGAAGGGGGTGCAGAAGAGGGCAGGCACTGTGTGCCGATTGGGACCTAGTGGACATTAGGGCCCAGAGGACATATTGAGGACACATTGAGGGAGTGGTGAGTGTAGGGTCCTGGGGTTCCAACAGTGAAAAATGCCGTCTCCTCCTGCCCTGTCCCTGGCCACCCACTCCTCTCTGGGGACAGCTCATGCTTACCAGTTTCTTATGAATCTTTCCAGAAGAATTATATCCTTTTGTACTTGTTTATTGGGCTTCCCTTATGGCTCAGCTTAAAGAATTTGCCTGCAATGCGGGAGACCTGGCTTCGATCCCTGGGTTAAGAAGATCCCCTGGAGAAGGGAAAGGCTACCCACTCCAGTATTCTGGCCTAGAGAATTCCATGGACTGTATAGGCCATGGGGTTGCAAAGAGTCCCACAGAACTGAGCGACCTTCACTTTCACGCATGTATTACACTAACCCCCTCTGTTTTGTCCCCAGGTGGGATCATATTATTCTATGCTTTTTTTTTTTTAACACTGTATCCTGTGTTATTCATCCATGTGTGTGTGCTAAGTCGCTTCAGTCGTGTCCAACTCTTTGTGACCCCATGGATTGTAGCCCAACAGGCTCCTCTGTCCATGGGATTCTACAGGCAAGAATACTGGAGTGGTTGGCCATGCCCTCTTCCAGGGGATCTTCCTGACCCAGGGATCAAACCAGCGTCTCTTATGTCTCTTTCATTGGCAGGCGGGTTCTTTACCACTAGTGTCACTTGGGAAAACCTTATTCATCCATTTTTGTTATCAACTAGGAGGGGTTTTTCACATAAACAAACTAATGATTATGAATATGCAAATTAGTTTTTTAAAAAACTATAATTTCTTCCAATGCTCTGAAGCCTCTTGACCCAGATATTTGATAAATACTTCTAGGTTCTTTAAATTTTGTCACTAATTACTAATGATAGGAATAATAACAAATGGCAATCCTTTCTCGAATGTCTACTTAAGGACAGTTTTCTGGGCTGAGTATTTGTTATACATTACCTCAGTCAACATTTTTGGGGTTTTTTGGCCTCACCCTGCTACTTGTGGGATCTTAGTTCCCTCATCAGGGATCAAGTCAATGCCCCCTGCATTGGAAGCATGGAGTCTTAACCACTGGATCACCAGGGACTTCCCAGCAGCAGTCTTATTTTTAAGAATTGTTTTATCTCCATGTAAGGATGAGAGAACTGAGATTCTGAATAGTGAGTTTCCCATGCTTACAAGTGAATGGCAGAGCCCAGGCCATTCACCCAGGCCTCTCTGGGTCCATGTGCTATGCCCTTTCTTTGGAGACCGGCTGCCTCTGTGAAAATGTCCAGCTTGCCTGGGGTTGCTGTCCAGCATAGGTTAGACTTGTCATGCACACAGATTCACACTTGATAAAAGGATCTTTTGTCAGACCCTACACCTTGACTTGGCATCCAGAATGACTGTCAGTCTGTTCTCATCTTCAGATGCCCTGCATTCATATCAGGACAAAAACCACACCACCATGCTGTCTTCTTGTGCTTGCCCTGATTCCCTTGTTCGGCGATTCTCGACGTCTGGGTCTGTCTCTGAGAGTTCACTGAAGGCACCGTGGAGGTCTGAGTCATCTCCATGTCCTCAGTATCACTCAGCATAGGGTGTGGCTCAGAGGAAGGGCTCAGGAAAACGTTTGCCAAATGAATGAATGGAGAGATGGATGAATAACAAGTGGTTTATGGGTTAGGCTGAGACTTGCCTAAGTTCTGGGATAAAAGAACTTAATTCCCGTTAGTTCCTGAAGCATAAGACCTCTGTTACCATTTGTTAATGACTCATAGGAAGCACTGTTTCCATCGTTCTTTGATATACAGAGTTCATAACTCCCTTGACACCTAATACTGAAATATTGCCATTTCCACACATCTCTAAAACTCAAGATTCACTGCTCACTCCCATCAGCCCCTGAGACTCAGAACCCACCATTCGCTCCCATCAGCCCCTGAGACTCAGGGTCCACCACTCCCATCTGCCACTGACACACAGTACCACAGTTCTTGTCAGTCCTTGATACCCAATATCCGTAATTCCTATCCCACTACAATACAAGGCGACCACCATTCCCATCAACTCCTGAGACAGAAGTTCTGCCTTTCCTATTATCCCTTTAGAACAGCATGCCAATGGAAAATAAAAACTCCCCGCCCTCCACAAGGCCGTCTGCAATTCCCTGGAACAGAAACTGAGCCAGGAAGACACTTCAGCCTGCCCTGAAGTAGGTCTGAATCAAGGACTCACTTATTAATGCTGTAGAAATGGGGACACAAAGGTTATGAACTTCCAAGTGACAAAGAATCCTTTCATGGGAGGGATCAACCCCAAACTGGACATAATCTTATAGCGTCACCAGAGAGTGCTTCCAAACTCAAGACAGTGCCCCACAGCACCACTTAATCCCCACAGGTGTGATAATCCTCAGACAGCAGATCACCCAAAATATTAATACCAGACGATCCAAATGCAACAGGTGCTCCCATCATGCTGTTAAGTAATCCCAAATGGCAACTTACCCCAGTGGATTTAGGAACTGGGGAGGGGGCCACCTTTTCTGTGCATGTCAGCTGGTGGTGGGAAGAATTTGACAATTTTTCAATTTATTTTTTACTTTTGGCTGTACTGGGTCTTTGTTGCCGCATGAGGACCTTCTCTAGTTACGGTGTGCAAGTTTCTCACTGCGGTGGCTTCTCTTGTTGCCAAGCATGGGTGTGTAAGCTCAGCAGTTGTGGCTCGCAGGTCCAGTTGCCTCATGGCACAAGCAGTCTTCCTAGACCAAGGATCACACCCATGCCTCCTGCACTGGGAGGTGGATTCTCAAACACTGGACCACCGGGGAAGCCCCAGAAGATGACAAATCTTAGTCCCACTATTAACTCTTTCCTGGGTGGAGGGTTGGTGTGGTTTCTAAGGGAGGGTTTCTCCATGGCCTGTTTCTCTCCCTTACGGCCATGCCTTCTAGTCGTCTGAATGGTGAAGGGCCTTCAACTATTCCGCTCTTCACATCTCAGCAAATGGGAGAGAGGATGGTTCTGAGGTTCATGGAGAGTGGAGTGGGAGTGGATACCATTTTTTCAAGCTCATCAGCCATCCACTTCTCCTTCTTCTGGTGATAGAGTCTGTCTTTCCCATGAGAAACCCATTCCAGGTGACTCTAACAAGGATGTTCTAATAAAATGCCCTTCCTCCTTCCCCCCGGAAAAGTGACCCAATATGGGCCAATCAGAATGATCATTCATTCATCTGTGATTCCCTGGCAGAGATGACTAGAATCTAAGATTTTTTCATCTTTTAAAGTATTTTAAAAACTTTTATTGAAATGTTGATTCGCACTTTGTTAGCTTCAGGTGCAGTGCAATTCAATTATATCTTTTCCCTTATCGATTATTACAAAATATTGAATGCAGTTCCCTGTGCTATGTAGTAGGTCTTTGTTTTTTGTGGTTTTATACATGTAGTGTGTATGTGTTAATTCCAACACCCTAATTTATCCCTCCCCTTCCCCTTTGGTAATCATAAGTTTGTTTTCTGTCTGTGGGTCTATTTCTCATTTGTAAATAAGTTCATTTGTATGACTTTTTTTAGATTCCACATGTAAGCGATATCATATGATATTTGTGTTTCTCTGTCTGACTGACTTCACTTAGTATGAATCTCTAGGTCCATCCATGTTGCAGCAAATGGCATCATTTCATCTTTTTTTTTTTTAATGACTGAGTAGTATTCCACTGCGATTCCCTGGTGACTCGGTGGTAAAGAATCTGCCTGCAATGCAGGAGACCTGGGTTTGATCCCTGGCTTGGGAAGATCCCCTGGAGGAGCAAATGGCAACCCACTCCAGTATTCTTTCCTGGAGAATTCCATGGACAGACAAGCCTGGCGGGCTACAGTCCATAGAGTCGCACAGAGTCTGACATGACTGAAGCGACCAAGCAGCAGCAGCAGCAGCAGTATTCCATTGTGTATATAAACCACATCTTCTTTATCTATTTATCTGTTGATGAACACTTAGATTGTTTCCACATGTTGGCTATCTTTAATAGTGAGGCAGAGTTTCACTACTAACATGATGATAATTGCTCCTGAAGTGCCAGGAAAAGCGGCTAGACAGGAAATTGAAACAAGCAGTGTAAATGTGAGAAATGAAAAGACAAAAGTGTCATCATCTGCAGATAATAAGATCCCCTACTGAGAAAGCCCAAGAGAATTTACAGAAAGTAGAACTCATTATCAAGTTCTTTGAGTTGGCAAACTATAAGTTATACATACTAGTTAAGATCAGATGAAGAAGCAACACGTAAAATTAGATCCCTGTCTCACGCCACACACAATATCATTCCAGGTGGAACGAAAATAATTTTCCACTATTTTTTAATGGAAGAAAGTGATCGAATTTGACAAATGAATTAATCTGCTGCTAATGGGAATGATTTTGTTCTGCCTCCAGGGGACACTTGGCACAGGCTGGAGACATTTTTGTTTGTCCCAGCTGAGTCAGGGAGGGGGATGCTACTGGCATCTAGTGAGTGGAGGATGGAGATGCTGCGAAATATCCTTAGGACATCTTCCCTCTGCCCCAGAACAAGGATTGCCCAGTTCCAAATACCGGTAGTGTTAAAGTGGAAAAACTGTGGTGTAACATGACACCTTAATGAGTTATTGTATTGCTTCTAATAGATTTCCAGTTACGTTTTGGATGTCCCTGGTATATAATCATACTAACTGCAGATGGTAAGGATACATCCTCCCGTTATTTATTCCTCTTATTTGGTTCTTTTTAGTAATTGCATTTAGCCAGCACTCTCAGAGGAGGAAGAGATGGATAGATGGCATCACCGACTCAATGGACATAGTTTGAGTAAGCTACGGGAGTTGGTGGTGGATACAGAAGCCTGGCGTGTTGCAGTCCATGGGGTTGCAAAGAGATGGACACAACTGAGCAACTAAACTGAGCATTCTCAGAACAATGTTTCCACCGAGAAACTGAATGATACTTCTCTGTTTGGGAATTCCATCATTGCTCATTGCATAAGATTCTACTTCCTACCACCAAGGACTTAAAGGCTAGATACTTGCTTTTCCTGAAACTGAGTGACTAGTGTGTATATGTCTGCACTGAGACTCCATAAAGACCTCAGGAGGTTTCCCAAGTGGCTCAGTGGTAAAAAATCCACCTGCCAATACGGGAGACACAAGTTTAATCCCTGGATTGGAAAGATCCCCTGGAGTAGGAAATGGTAACCCACTCCAGTATTCCTGCCTGGAAAATCCCATTGACAGAGGAACCTGGTGGGCTACAGTCCATGGGGCTGTAAAAGAGTCAGACATGACTTACTGACTAAACAACAACAAAGACATCAGGAAGGGTCCTGTGCGCCCTTTGATGGCCTTGGCACTGAACCAGGCTGTCCCTTGGAAAACTTGGCTATGATTCTCCTCCCACTGTTTCCTTGGGTTTTGACCCATTTTCTAAACTTGGAAGTTTAGCTTTCTCATCCTCTCTGTCAGCTGCCCAGTGTCCTATGAATGAACCCCCTTTTTGCTTAAGTTAACCCAAATTGGTTTCCTTCACAACCAAGAACCCCACAGTGAGAATGTTAAACAGTAATTGTGATTGCTTGCTTAGTCACTGAGTCGTGTCTGACTCTTTGTGACCCCATGGACTGAACTCCGCCAGGCTCCTCTGTCCATGGGATTCTCCATGCAAAAATATTGGGAGGGGGGTTGCCATGCCCTCCTCCAGGGGATCTTCCCAATTCTGGGATCAGAGGCAGGTCTCCTGCGTTGCAGGCAGATTCTTTACCATCTGAGCCACCAGGGGAGCCCAAGAATACTGGAGTGGGTAACCTAACCCTTCTCCAGAGGATCTTCCTGACCCAGGAATGGAACTGGGGTTTCCTGCATTGCAGGTGGATTCTTTACCAGCTGAGCTACCAGGGAAGCCCATTAATTGTGATAGTGAGCTAATTGTCTAGTTTCTGACTTAGTTGGAAATAGTCTCTCGTCTGTACACATTCAGTAATCTATTCATAAAACACATATTGAAATTCATGAGTTCACTCCTTTATCTCTAGTTCCAACCCAGTACCAGTTGGGCCACTCTGGTCTTCTGCCTTCCCATACGTGTGAGTCCCTTCTCTGAGAAAGGGAAGCCAGTTCTTCACTATCCATAATGTGTTTACTTATTTGATTCTTTCCTCTTTTTTTTTTTTTGCAGCCATACAATATGGCACACAGAACCTTACTCCCTGACCAGAGATTGAACCCAAGCCCCCCAGCATGGAAGCTCAGAGTTCTAACCACTGGACCACCAGTAAATTCCCTGGGTTAGTTTCTCTTGAGTGTAACTGGTTCCCTGTCTCAACCACCGTTCATTCCCAGTTTGGTGGTGGACACACAGGGCCTTCACCACTGGACCACGAGGGATGCCCCCAACTTTTCATTCTTTTTTAAAATTTATTTTGAATTGGAGGATAATTGCTTTAGAATGTTCTGTTGGTTTCTGCCATACAACAACATGAATCAGCCATAAGTATACATATGTTCCCTCCCTCTTGAAGCTCCCTCCCACCCCCCACTCCAACTTTTCTGATTTTATGTATTTATTTTAATTGAAGATAACTGCTTTACAGAATTTTGTTCTTTTCTGCCAAATATCAACATGAATCAGCCATAAGTATACGTATGACCCCTCCCTCTTGAACCTCCCTCCCAACCCCACCCCAACTTTTAATTTTTATCTTTAGTTTACATTGAATCGGCATCGTCTGTTTGTGGACATTTTGAAATAATTTGACATGATTCTGTCATCTTATTGTGTAGTTACTAATCTATTTAATCCCTGGAGAAGGAAATGGGCACCCACTCCAGTATTCTTGCCTGGATGATCCCACGGACAGAGGAGGCTGGCAGGCTATAATCCATGGCGTCGCAAAGAGTTGGACACAACTGAGTGACTGAGCACAATCTATTTAACATCTTCATCTCTTCTTGAGAATATTTTTGAAATTTACATGGCCCTAAAAGATCATCCATTTATCCCCAACTTTCTAGTTTTTGGCAATAAACTGAGCAAAGAATTCTGTGAGTAGTTAGGTTCCTCCAGAGCTATCCCCTTCTCTCTTACCACTTCCATGCTTGCTTCTTTCTTCTGCACACTGCAGACCTTGGAGTCCATGCCACTGGTTTTCATTTTCTCTGTGCCAAGTACTGTATTTTATGCTCGTAACTACATTTCATTTTTAATTGTCGTTATTTTTTTCCCTGAGCATTTCTAGTTCTGTTTTGATTTTGTTGTCTTACCATTTTGTTTTTTATTGTTGTTTAGTCACTAAGTCAGTTCCGACTCTTTGCGACCCCATGGACGGCAGCCCACCAGGCTCCTCTGTCCGTGGGATTTCCAGGCAAGAATGCTGCAGTGGGCTGCATCATTGCTTATATCTAAAAAGATAATTTTCTTTAATTTCCAATAAGTGCAAAGCTGCAAAAGTCTGCCACCTTTTGTTTGAGAAGGTTAATCAACTAAAATACTCTACAATTTGTTTCATGCTACATTCCTTTTGTATTTTATTATTTGTAAAATGTGGAGGGAGGGTGGGGGAGGAATGAATGGGGAGTTTGGGATTAGCAGATGCAAACTACTGTGCATATGGGATAGATAAATGACAGCCTCGACCTGTATAGCACTGGGAACTATATGCAATATCCTGTGATAAACCATAATAGAAAAGAATAGGAAACATATACATATATATATGTATCTGAATCACTTTGCTGTACAATAGAAATTAACACAGCATTGTAAATCAACTACACTTCAATAAAATAAATTTCTATAAAATTTTATTTTTCAAAAATGTGTTGAGGGACTTCCTGGTGGTTCAGTGGCTAAGACTCCGTGGTCCCAATGCCAGGGGCCCAGGTTCAATCCCTGGTCAGAGAACTAGATCCCACATGCACAACTAAAGATCCCAAGTGCAGCGGCTAAGACCTGGAGCAGCCAAATAAATAATTTTTTTGTTTTAAAGAATGTGTTGGAAGAAACTGGAGATCTTGGTCTCCTTGAATTTACCAGTCGATTTGCTGAGTGCACATCGTCCAGCAGGGGGCAGTCTTGGACTTTGTCTTCGTGCCTCAGCTCGAGCAAATTCGCTTCTGTGAAAGGAAGTTAGAAAGTAAGCCGCCGGCTGGAGGGATTTTTGTTGGATGAGTCAGTGTATCTATTTTTCCAGGAGATGCAAAATTAAGTCCCCACGGTAGCAAAGCAGGTATAAAAATGACTGCAGGACGCCTGGGGTAGGAAGAACAACAGGGCAAGTGTACTGACAAATGGTACCTGAACCTTGGCCTGAGCAGGAGAGACCTAGCACTCACTGGGAGAATGTGGCAGAATAAAGGCGGACAGCTCTTTGGCAGCCCAGCTGATGTCTGCCAGGTGGGAATGCCAGAGAGTCAACGTTTTCAAGAGAAGTTAGCCATTCAGAGTGTTGTGAGATGTGTCCAGATGTTTAACTGTGACAGATAAATTTAAAATGTTTTGAAAGCATATGTCAACCCTGAATATTCATTGGAAGGACTGATGCTGAAGCTCCAATACTTTGGCGACCTGATGCGAAGAGCCGAATCACTGGAAAAGACCCTCATGCTGAGAAAGACTGAGGGCAGGACAAGGGGGCAGCAGAGGATGAGATGGTTGGAGCCTTACCGACTCAATGAACATGAGTTTGAGCAAACTCCAGGAGATACTAGGGCAGGGGAGACCTGGCTTGCTGCAGTCCATGGGGTCACTGAGTCGGACACGACTTCGTGACTGAACAACAACAAAGGGACTTCCCTGGTGGTCCAGTGGTTAAGAATCTGCCTTGCAGTTCAGGGAACGCGAGTTCTATCCCTGATCGGGGAACTTCAATCCCTGGTTGAAGAGTTAAGATCCCACATGCTGCAGGGCAACGAAGCCCGCATGCCACAAGGAAAATTCCTGCACTACCCAAGTGTCCCAACTGATGCAGCCAAATAAATAAGTAAATGTTAAGAAAATCCTGTATGTAAACTCAATACAATTTATGATCTAGATTGTGGTGGTTTTTTTTTGGTGAGTAGCCCTGGATTCACTGTACTTATGTAGCATGGGCTTTCAGTTATACTAAATAGTGAAATACTGAATACTTCCACCTGAGGTCAAGGAAAAGACAAGGATATCCTTCACAACCACTTTGACTCAACATTGTAATGAAATTATTAGAGGGTGCAGGGAAAGATGAAAAGAATAAAAAGCCTAGTGATTGGGAAGAAGTAAAACCTCATTGTTTCCAATGGTGAGATCGTGTACAGAGAAAACAAAATATACAAGCAAACTATTGGGATTAGTATGTAATTTAACAGAAGAGCTTATCCAAAATCAGTATACAGAAATAACTTGTATGTCCATATTAACAATAGCAGAAAATTAAATTTAAAGTACAATGCTTAAAAAAAAAAAAAACCATAAAACTCCACCGTGTTTTTGAAAGTAAAAAACTAGTAAAATAGTTTCAAGACCTCTACACTGAAAACTGGAAAATATTGCAGAGAGAAATTAAAGAAGCCCTAAAGAAGAGATATATCACATTCAGGAATTAGAATATTCAATATTTTTTAAAAGTCAATACTTCCTCAAGCCCAGGACCACAGTTGCTGAGTGCTTTTCTCTCCTGGACTCATCTCAGTGTTGAGGAGAGGAGTTAGTTCTTCATTTCTGTTACCTTGGTTTGGATTTCTAGCATTTCATTTTGATTCTGTCTTAGAGCTTCCATCTCTCTGCAACATTTCCGTCTGTTTTTGCATGTTGTCTACTTTTTCTTTTAGAGCCTTTAACATGGTTGTTTAGTTGCTAAGTCGTGTCCGACTCTCTTGCGACCCCATGAATTGTAGCCCGCTGGGCTCCTCTGTCCATGGGATTTACCAGGCAAGAATACCAGAGTGTGTGGCTTTTCTTCTGTGGAGGATCTTCCATACCCAGGGATGAGTCTCTTGCATTGGCAGATGGATTCTTTACCACTGAGCCACGAGGGATGTCCCTTAATGCAGTAATCATGACTATTTTAAGTTCCCTGTGTGATAATTCCAACATCTGGGTCATGTCAGAGTCTTGTTATGATTCTTGGTTTGTCTCCGTAGACTGTAGTAGTGGTGCTATTGTAATGGACAATTTTTCAGAGCAGTTTTAGGTTCACAGCAAAACTGAGCAGAAAGTGGGGAGAAAGATCTCAGCTGTAGCTTCCTGGATTTTCCAGTGTCTAGATTTTAGGATGATGCCTTGCTCTGTGATCTCAGTTCTCTGGTCAGTCTAAGAAAAGTAACTGATCCCCCAGTTTTTTCACACTTTTCTCATTGTAGGAATAGAAGTGACAGCTTTCAGGCAATTTGAATGTTAGGACTGAAACCAGAAGTCTCTTGCTATGTTATTTGTGTGTGTGTGGGCGGGGGAATATTTTTTATTTTTGTTGGAGGCTGGACCTTGCCCATCTGCACATTGAGAACATGGTCTTCCTAAACTTTGTTGTTGTTCAGTCACCCAGTAATGTCTGACTTTTTGTAACTCCATGGGCTGCATCATGGCAGGCTTCCCTGTCCCTCATCATCTCCTGGAGCTTACTCAAATTCATGTCCATCAAGTTGGTGATGGCATCCAACCATATCGTCCTCTGTCGTCCCCTTCTCCTTCTGCCCTCAATCTTTCCCAGCATCAGGGTCTTTTTCAATGTGTCGGCTCTTTGCATCAGGTGGCCAAAGTATTGGAGCTTCAGCTTCAGCATCAGTCCTTCCAATAAATATTCAGGATTGATTGCCTTAGGATTGACTGGTTTGATCTCCTTGCAGCCCAAGGTATTCTCAAGAGTCTTCTCCAGCACCACAATTGGAAAGCATCAATTCTTCAGTGTTCAGCCTTCTTTATGATCCAACTCTGACATCCACACATGACTGCTGCTGCTGCTGCTAAGTCGCTTCAGTCGTGTTCGACTCTGTGTGACCCCAGAGGCGGCAGCCCACCAGGCTTTGCCGTCCCCGGGATTCTCCAGGCAAGAATACTGGAGTGAGTTGCCATATCTTTCTCCTTACATGGACTACTGCCTCTTGAAAAAGGAACTAACTTTCTAAGCTTAACCTCTGAAATATGTTGAAAGTGCTAAGTTCACTGTGTCCAGCAGAAGGAGCTCTTGAGCTTCGGTTTCTTCTCCTTTTTCAAGGTGCTGAATCCAGGTGGAGAGAAACACGTCAGCTTGTTAAGATTTTTGTTGGTTGTTTCAGGGCCTCCCGGATCAACCCCCTACATGGATAAGGCAGTTATGGTAAATGAGTGAAGTAGAAATGTGTAAGAAGGACAAGTAGGTACATGTTCTGACAAATGGCACCTGGATTTGGCTTTAGTATTTATGATAATAAGGACATTAATTTCATCGTGGAGGTTCCACCCTCATGAAGTTAAAAGATGCTTCCTCCTTAGAAGAAAAGCAATGACAAACCTAGGCATCTTATTAAAAAGCAGAAACATCACTTTGCTGACATAGGTCCTGATAGTCAAAGGTATAGTTTTTCTAGTAGTTATGTACGGATGTGAGAGTTGGACCATAAAGAAGGCTGAGCACAAAAAAAAAAAAGAAGAAGAAGGCTGAGCACCGAAGAATTGATACTTTCCAATTGTGGTGCTAGAGAAGACTCTTGAGAGTCCTTTGGAGTGCAAGGAGATCAAACCAGTCAATTCTAAAGGAAATCAGCCCTGAATATTCACTGGAAAGATTGGTGCTGAAGCTAAAGCTCCAGTACTTTGGCCACCTGATATAAAAAGCCCACTCACTGGAAACGATCCTGATGCTGGGAAAGATCAAGGGCAGGAGAAGAAGGGCGCGACAGAGGATGAGATGTTTTGATGCCATCACCGACTCAATGCACGTGAGTTTGAGAAAACTGCAGGAGACAGTGAAAAACAGGGAGGCCTGACGTGCTGCAGTCCATGGGGCCGCAAAGAGTCGGACACGACTTAGTGCCTGAACAACAACAAATAATAAAAAGAAAGAGCACTGGGCGCGCTCTCTCGATCCCCTGCGGGAAGACACAGTGAAAGGGTGGCTGTCTGCAAGCCAGGAAACGCCTCCTCACCAGGGAACTGCATCAGCCAGCCCCTTGATCTTGGACTTTTCAGCCTCCAGGACTGTGAGAAATAAATTCCTTTTGGTTTAAGCCTCCCAGATTTGGTGTTTCATTATGACAGCCTGAACTGACTAAGACACTGGCCCTTATTTCTTTCTATAGCAGATTTCGGTCACTTTTACTGTATATTCATGGGCATCAGAGAAGGACTTGCTAACAAACATGAACATGTCAGCATGTTTCCCAGAAGTCCACGGGAAGGTTGTGAGCTGCGAAACTGAAGGCAAGTCTTGTGGGGAGGTGAGGGGGAGTTGGTACTCATAGGATTGGGTGTGCGGGCCTGGCGGTGAAGGGCAAGGTTATGTTAGGCACATGCGAGATCATTCCAGCTCTAGTTGACCTGATGGGGAAAACAAAACAAAGCAGAGTGTTGACTCACTTAACTTGCAGATCTGTGAAGTATACGGGCTTTGGGCTTCCTGAGGGCTCAGCGGGTAAAGATACCACCTGCCAGGCAGGAGACCCAGAAGACTCCGGTCTGACCCCTGGGTCAGGAAGATCCTCTGGAGTAGGAAGTGGCAACCCATTGCAGTATTCTTTTTTCCTTTTAAAACTCTATTTAAAATAAATAAAATTGATTTATTTTTATTAAAGGATGATTGCTTTACATTGTTGGTTTCATTTCTGCCATACATCAACATGAGTCAGCCATAGGTGTACATATGTCCCCTCCCTCTTGAACCTCCCTCCTACCTCCCACCCCTCTAGGTTGTTCCAGAGCCCCAGTGTGAGCTCCCTGAGTCATACAGCAAATTCCCATTGGCTATCTATTTTGCATATGTTAGTGTACATGCGTCCATGGTACTCTCTCCAGTTCGTCTCACCCTCTCCTTCCTCCCCTGGCCCGTGTCCGTAAATCTGCTCTCTATTTCTGCATCTCCAATGCTGCCCTGTGAATACATTCATATACCCTCCTTCTAGGTTCCATATCTATGTGTTAATATATGACATTTGTTTTCCTCTGTCTGACTTACTTCACTCTGTATAATAGGCTCTAGGTTCATCCACCTCATTAGAACTGACTCAAATGCCTTCCTTTTCATGACTGAGCAGTATTCCGTCGTGTATATGTAGTCTTTTTGTTTAAAAAATCCCCTGCACAGAGAAGCCTGGTGGGCTGTTGTCCAAACGGTCGAATACGACTGAGTGACTAAACGCACACACAGAGACACAGTGGCTTCAGATACTGAGGGCTTTGGAACTTGGTCAATGTCACCAAGCTCCTTAAAAAAAAAAAAACACACACAACAGGGGGTAGGCTTCCCTGATGGTCCAGTGGTTAAGAATTCCCCTTGCAACGCAAGGCACACGGGTTCGATCTCTGGTCTGGGAAGATCCCACATGAGGAGGAGCAACTAAGGCCGTGTGCCACAACTACTGAGTCCCGACTCTCGAGCCTGTGCTGAACCACAAGAGAGAAGCCACAGCAATGAGAAGCCCACACACTGCAATGAAGAGCAGCCCCGCACTCTTCCTTCCCTAGAGATGTTGGCGACTGAGCAGCACCCTGTGGGGCCTTCCTGGGAGAGACCCTCGCCCACACCCTCTGCTCTAGCCCCTCTCTGAAGTACCCAGACAGCAGGCTCTCATCCGTGCGTGCGTGAGTGCTAAGTCACTCCGTCACGTCCAACTCATGGCGACCTGATGGACTGTAGCCCACCAGGCTCCTCTGTCCATGGGATTCTCCAGGCAATACTGGGACTGGGTTGCCATTTCCCCCTCCAGGGTGTCTTCCCGGGTTCCTAAGCTTTTTCAGATGCTAAAAACTGCCACCAAAGTGAAGAAATTAGCTACTTGAAGATCGGGAGCAAGTAGCCCCCAGACCTTCTGACACCTAAGTATTGATCACCATCAATTAATCAAAGAATTGTGCACGAGCTGATCACACACCCTGGGCAACCCTCCTTCACTTGGCCTTTAAAAATGCTTTGCTGCAACACTTTGTGGATTTCAGGTTTGTTTTTTTTTTATCAGAAGCCACCTATCTCCTTCCATGGCCCTGCAGCAAACCTTTCTCCCTTCAAACTCCGACACTTGACTGTTCCTCAGACAGGCCAACTTGTTTTCAGTAACAAGGTTACAGGAAAATTTCCTTTTCTGTTCAAAATCATGGTCCTTCTTTCTACAGGTTGTGGCTTCTAGATGCAACTTCCTTCCGGATAAAAACGGATCTTACCTGTGTTCCCGCCTCTGACAGATGAATCAGAGCGTGGGGTAAGAGAATGGCATAATCACAGGGTGTTACGGCACTGTGTCCTTGGGCTCTCTGATCAAAGGAAATGGATGAGAGGCCAGAGAAGAAATTCAGGGCAGGCTTTATTGGGACTCCGAGGTGGGGTGAGCTGGTCCCTTAAATGGGATGGGGGTGGGTGGATCAGTGGGTGGGGCCAGAGGCGTGGTTGAGGTGGTCTGCCCATGCCTCTGTGGCGCTGCGTGCAGGGATCGGGCCCAGAACCCTGTTTTTGCTCCCTACACAGCAGAAGGGGCAGTTAGGTTTTGGTCTTTTTGTATCTTATTGCTCATGATTTGCACCAACTGCAGATGCATGGAGTTATTTTTAGTCCCTTATAGCTTCTTTTAGTTTGTCACTCTGGGAGACGTTTGTCCACGTACAAGCACTGCCATAAAGGGTCCTAGTTCCCAGTCTGTCTCAAGGGCAGGGTCTTGACCTTCCAGCCTAGCGATGCTTCTGCCCTCCCTGCTAATGACCAGGTAACCCCCGAAGGTAGGAGAGGTGGGGTGTGGGGCTGGCCCTGCTCTGCTCTCTGTCCCCCTAGACAGAGCCTGGGAGTGTGCAGAAGCTCTGTGTCCCCAAAGCCTTAGTTGACTGAACAAGTACCAGTGCCAGGTTCTGTCCTAAGCACATGACACACATGAACTCATTTAATCCACATCTCTGCTAGTTTCTCTGTTTTTCGGATGAGCAAACTGAGGCACAGAGAGGGGAAGTCACTCTGGGAAAGCTGAACAGGTGGCAGGTGAAGTGGCAGGTGTCTGGGTTCCCAACTGGGCACTCTATGCCCCCAGCTTCTGCATTCCAAACGCCCGGATGCTCAGGTCGGCTTTAACTGCCAACAGCAGGACCAGAATCTGAGCCTGCCTGGGACCAGGGCACTGATGGGGATGGGGACCCAATGCCAAGGGGTCAGGAGGCTCCAGGCTCACGGCGGGGACCGTATCTCAGGGGATCTAGACGCACTTGTGCATGAGATCTCAGCATCTCTCCTGGATCGGGGGCAGCCCTCCATCTCCTGGATGCTCAGCCTGGGCTCTTCTCCACACCTGATCATGAATTTGCTCCTGGACGTCCCAGGGGCTCTGATCGCCAGGGAGCTAGCCAGGTGACCCTCCACCGGTACCCGGGGTACCTTGGGAAAGAGCGGACAGCGACGGGGCCGTGGGAGTCTCCAGCCTCGTTTTAGGCTCATAGGTTGAAGGTGCAAATGGGAGAGATGGGGAAACGAGATTTCTCAGTCAGAAAGCCCCCACCTCGGGTCCATGGTACCTAACTTCCCCTTCCATGGTTCTAAAGAGCTGTCTCTCTGTCACCCTCTGGCTTCCTGTTGGAGCTTCCTCATTCCCTCCCCATATTCGAGACGCTTCGCTCCCCAACAGAGGGATCTGAACCGCCTCTGTGCTGGCGGATGCCGACATGGTGCCCTTGCTGCTGCTGCCCCTGCTGTGGGGGGGTGAGTGGTGGGGATGGGGGGAAGGGGACACGGCGTGGGGAGGGGCTGAAGCTGCCACTGAGCCTCTGGGTCCCCCAGGGTCCCTGCAGGAGCTTCTGGGGTTTGAGCTCCAAGTGCAGGAATCAGTGGCGGTGCAGGCGTGCATGGACGTCCGCGTGCCCTGCTCCTTCTCCTACCACTGGTATCCCTGGTATCCCTCTGTGGAACCCCTCATCTATTGGTTCCTGGAAGGGGACGGCCCACACAGTGATCCTGTGGCCACCAATGACCCAAAGAGACGAGAGAAGCCAGAGACACGGGGCCGATTCCGCCTCGTCGGGGACCCCAGCAACAATGACTGCTCCCTGAGCATCCAAGAGGCCAGGCTGAGCGACTCAGGAGTCTACTACTTGCGAGTGGAGAGAGGACGTAATGTGAAATACAGTTACAGAGAGAAGAAGCTGAATTTGCAGGTGACAGGTATGACAGGAGGCCCAGGAGAGGACCCTGGGGAGTGGGGACCTTCTTATTAGAATAGGAACAGGACATAGGACCACTCCCTGCCCCAGGTCTTGGGGTTTTAGGGTTCAGGAGAGACTCAGGACCGGGGGTGAGCTGTGGCTGTGAGGCACTGGTCCCTCTGAGGGTCCCTGTCTGGGTCCCCACACCCCGGGGGCCAGGCATCTCCCTCTCTTCTCCTCAACCTCAGCAGAGAAACCCAACATCCAGTTTCTGGAGCCTCTGGAGGCTGGCCGCCCCACAAAGTTGACCTGCAGCCTGTTGCTAGCCTGTGATGGGCGACACCCTCTCCTGTTCTCCTGGGTGGGAGACGCCCTTCACGGGATGGACCCAGGGACCCTCCACTCCTCGGAGCTCACCCTCACCCCGAGGCCCCAGGACCACAGCACCAACCTCACCTGTTGGGTGACACTCCAAGGATCGCAGGTGACCCTGGAGAGAACCGTCCGGCTTAACGTCTCCTGTGAGTGTGGAGGGGTGGCAGGGTCCCTGGGGGTTGTGTTGGCAGGAGGCGGGTGGCATCCCACATCCCTTTCCAGATGAGACTGGGGGAATAAAGCTCATCCTCTCAAGTGGCTTCTGGGGTGGCGCACCAATGCCTCCCTGCCTCTCCTGTTTTCCTCTCAGATGCTCCACGGTTGGTGACCACGAGAATATCTCAGGAAAGCTTCACAGGTAGGAAGGATGGTCTCTCCTCTGGGGCTGTGATGGGAGCAGGTCTCTGCCAACTCAGGGCTCAGGGCTTGCAGATGCGATGGTCCCTCACTCCTCAGGCCCCAGGCTCTACCTGTCCTCCTGTCTCCCCAAGGTCTCGCATCCATGGGCTGTTACTTTTGCCTGCTCCCTTTCCTTTTATTCTGTTTAAATTTTTAGTTTTAGCTGCGAGAAAACACACAGATCAAAGTTACCATCTTCACCACTTTTAAGGGTAGATCTCAGGAGGGTGAGGTCCACTGACCGTGCTGTGCAACCTGTCTGCAGAGCTCTTCCCGACTGGCAGGACTGGAACGCCAAACCCGCCAGACGCAGTGTCCCCGTCCCCTCCCGCTCCAGCCCCTGGCCACCAGCTTTCCACTGTTAGTGTCTGTGATTTGGACTACTCTAGTTCAGCTTTTTTTTTTTTTTTTTCAAGTTTCTGTCTGTCATCAACTCCTATGACAGGAACCCTCCTTCAGCTCTGATGTCATCATCTTTCAGAGGGATTCGTGTTCCCATTGCCCACAGCTCCACCCTGGACCCCATTCCAACCTCTCTTTACCTTCCTGGGTGGACTCCTCCCATCCCGAGTCTCCACTTGTTGTCATGCCCGCATCCTGACCGCCCCCCCGCCCCCGGCCCTGGTCCTGTCCCTACTCTGTCCATCCAGAGATGTTCTGCAGGTTTAAACACCTCTTGCTGATGCCTGTCAATTGCACCCTGACCCCACTTAACCGGGCTGTGGTTGGATGGCCCTCTACCCATCTCCCTTTCTCACCAGCTGCACCCATGTCTCAGGGACTCTGCAGAGCTTCACTGCTCAAATCACTTCGCCCTTTCCATGCCCTTGGCCCCGGAGCCAGCTGCAGTCTCGTCCTGGACCCTGGGCCACTGATCAGCTTCCTCCCTCAGCCTCCCGGCCTCCTGTCTCATGCGCAGTCCAGGCCCCACTTGCCCCAGCAGGGTCCTGTGGGTGTCGGCGCCAACGCTGAAGCTTCCCCTCCTCACAGGCTCCTACTGCTTGCCCGTCACCTTGGAGCAAAGCCCAGCGCTCTCAGCCCTGCTGTCAGGGCTCCAGCACCTCTGCCCCTCCCTTCTCTCTCCCACTCTTATCGTGTCTCTGTTGCTCCGGGTCCTCTCTCTCGCGAAGCAGACCACGTGCCTTTCTCCCCATCTCCCGGGCTCGCTCTCTCTTGGCACATCTTCCCGTCGGCTTCCCACCCACTTCTCTCCCTTCCATCCTCAGATCAGTTCCCATTTCTTCTGGGAGCCTGAAAAGACCACCAGGACTGTTGCCTCATCGGCCTCAGTGAGCTCATCCTTGGTCCTTGTCGCCTGGCTGTCTTTCTGCCTCCGGAAGTGGGCGGAGCGAGGGTGAGACAGCCCTTGGCTCCACCCACTCATCTGCGCATCTCTCACCCAGATCTGAATGGCACATCACTGCCCATCCTGGAGGGCCAGTTCCTGCGCCTGGTCTGTGTGGCCGACAGCAACCCCCCAGCCACGCTGAGCTGGCTCTGGGAGGGAAAACCCCTGAGTCCCTCCCAGCGCTCAGCCCCCGGGGTCCTGGAGATACCCCGTGTCGGGGTCGGAGATGGAGGGAAAGTCACCTGCCGAGCTCAGCACCCACTGGGCTCCCAGCAAGTTTCCTTCAGCCTCTCTGTGCAGAGTGAGTTGCAGGACAGGTGCTGGGGGGTGGGCAGCCTGGGCAGGTGTGTGCCTTTGGGAGGGCTGGGTCTGGGGACTGAGCTTCACCCACTCTCCCTTCCCCAGAAGGCCCCCCTCCCTGCAGCTGTGAGACTGAGGAGCAGCAGGGCTCCTGGCCCCTGGTCCTCACCCTGATCAGGGGGGCCCTCATGGGGGCTGGCTTCCTCCTCACCTATGGCCTCACCTGGACCTACTACACCAGGTGAGCACAGCTGGCCCCCTGCGGGGAAGTCCAGGGAATGTTCTCTGGAGTTGCCTGTGGGGCTTGGCGGTCCTGTCCTGCCTGCAGCTAAACTGTGTGACTCTCCAGGGACTTCCATGTCGGTTCAGTGGTTGAGCCTGTGAGTTTCCACTGCAGGGGGCAGGGGTGCGATCGGATCCCACCTGCCTTGAGGCAGAGCCCAGAATGAATGAAATGGGTCTGCTTCTCTGACCTGAGACTGTGTTGGCTCTGCAGGTGTGGCGGCCAGTAGGGAGCTGGGCTGAGGAGTGTGGCTGAGCCTCGCTCCCTGTCATGAAGAGATTCACCTGAGGATGCAGAGCCCAGAGGACAGACGTGGGGACATCACTGGGTGCTTCTCCCTGGAAACCCTCCAGTCAAACCCTGTGTTATTTGCATCCATGAGCTTTTATTTGTGGTGATGATTGTGTGACAACAGGAAGAGTCAGTTCCATTGAAAGGAGACTTTCTGACTTACCTCAGTATGAGATTATCCATGTTTTTCTATCAATAACTCATTGTTGGTTTTGCCATGGATTTTGTCTTGACAGTGGTATTTTATGTATGACTGTTCCTCCAGTTATGTATGAACCCTAAAGTATGATGACATGCATTTGTTTCCATGTTTGGCTCTTTCAACATATCGTTGATATGAATGTTGTGATGAAAATAGGAAGGCTAGCAAGTTTTCCTGGTGGGTATGGAACTGCTTTGTCATAAGTTTGGCATATATTTAGTTCTAGAAGGATCAAAGGGTTCTCTTGAGTGGTCAAGTGAATTTCCATCCCCCCATCATATTTGAGGGTTCTGAGCTGTTTGTAGCCTCAGCATCACTTGTATCAGCAGTAGGTTCGGTGTTCAGTCCTGCCTTCCACTGTGGCAGTGTCTCCTTACCTTTTTATTTCCTTTATAGCAATGTGATATTGAGCTATTTGAATATCTTCTTTTGTGAAATTCCTGTTTGAGTTTTTGCCCATTTAAAAATAAAAACTGGGCAATCTTTTTCTTATTGAGTCCTTTGTTCTGGGTATGATTTTTAAAATTAAAGTATAATTGATATATAATGTTGTGTTAGTGCCACAGTGTAGCAAAGTGATTCAGCTATATATGTATATTTCTCTCAGATTCACTTCCACGATCAGTTATTACAAGATACTGAGTAGAGTTCCCTGTGCTATACAGTCGGTCTTTGTTGGTTCCCTAGTTTATACACAGTTGTGTGTATATGTCAATCCCAACCTCCCCATTTATCCCTCCTTCTTTTAAAAGTGTTTATTTTTTTAAGAAACAAAGATGTAAACATATATCCAAATAAATATAAAGCCAATATTCGTTTGCTCTCACAACCTGTTCCTGGGAGTGTCTCAAATGTATATGTTTATTGTCATATTTAGGAAATCTTCATGAAATTTCTCCCTTAAAGGATAGTAACATTACAGGTTGTTTCCACACATGGCTCAAGCCCTTCCTGTGGCTTTGAAAACAAGGCTGTGAAGATTGTTGTTGTTGTTCAGTCTCTCAGTTGTGTCTGAATCTTGGTGAGACCTCATGGACTGCAGCAGGAGGGCTTCCGTGTCCTTCTCTATCTCCTGAGGCCTGCTCAAACTCACATCCATTGAGTCAGTGATGCCATCCAACCGTCTCGTCCTCTGTCGTCCCCTTCTCCTCCAGCCTTCTATCTTTCCCAGCATCAAGGTCTTTTTCAGCATCTGGATCTTTTCCAATGAGTCGGCTCTTCACATCAGGTGGCCAAAGTATTGGAGCTTCAGCTTCAGCATCAGTCCTTCCAATGACTATTCAGGCTTGATTTCCTTTACGATTGCCTTGTTTGATCTCCTTGTAGTCCAAGGGACTCTCAACAGTCTTCTCCAACAGCACAGTTTGAAAGCATCAATTCTTCTGCACTCAGCCTTCTTAATGGTGAAGAAAGAGTGATGGGTCCTGAATTGTGTTTCAGGTAAGGTCTAGCCTAGGGTCCCCAATTATGGGGCAAGGGTCTTCCTTTACCCACTCCGTTTTTCATGGTCTTTTGCCCCAGGGCTGGTCCCACAGACCCTGAGATCCAGGAAGACCCACAGCCCCGTTTGCCATGTTATGAAAACCCTTCTGGGCAAAGGAGCTTTTCACCTTCAGCTTTCTTGCCTGGCTTCCGCCCTCCACCGCATTTGGGTCAGGAAGCTTGTTTTCTGCCCCTAGGGGAACATATTTGAGAAATTTTTTAATATCTTTTCTGGAAAGTCCAGTTTTTCTGCTGTAGGGTGGGTGGCTCCAAATGGATCCGACCTCGTTTCTCTTTTCTGGTTGCGGCGCTGCAGGGTGGGCGACCCACAGTGGATGCGAACATCATTGGGAAGGCGATCGTGTCAGAGCCCTGGGAAGCCTCTGGGACTCTGGGGGCCCCATGATCGCCCCCTGCGGTATAGGGGGGATGGGGAGGCGGTGGGGGTGGCGTGACGTTGCAGCCCCCACCCCAAGCCCACAGCCTTTAGCTTCCGAGTTTCCCTTCTGTTCTGGCAGCAACTGACTTCCTGTTGGGGCTTCCTGGTTCCCACCCCGCATTCGGGGCACTACTTTCCGCGACAGAGAGACTTGGACCCCGGGGATGCGGACATGGTGCCCCTGTTGCTCCTGCTGCCCCTGCTGTTGGAGGGTGAGCGGCTTGGGAGGAGTGGGGGCGGGGGTGGTCACCGGTGGGGGAGGGGCGGCTCAGGTGGGGAGGGGCCTGCAGCTTCAGCTCAGCCTCCGTGTCCGCAGAATCCCTGCAGGAGAAGCCAGGGTACAGGCTCCGAGTGCAGGAATCCCTGGCCGTGCAGGCGGGCCTGGGCGTCCGCGTGCCCTGCTCCTTCTCCTACCCCTGGAGCTCCTGGTATTCCTCTATGGAACCCTTCATCTATTGGTTCCGGGAAGGGGACGGCCCACACAGTGATCCTGTGGCCACCAACAACCCGAAGAGGCCAGTGAAGACGGAGACCCAGGGCCGATTCCGCCTCCTCGGGGACCCCAGCGACAAGGACTGCTCCCTGAGCATCAGCGATGCCAGGATGAGCGACACAGGAGTCTACTATTTCCGGGTGGAGAGAGACGATGTGAAATACAGTTACCGAGATAAGAAGCTGAGTTTGCAGGTGACAGGTATGGCAGGAGCCCAGGAGAGGACCCTGGGATGTGGGGACCTTCCTGTTAGAATGGGAACAGGACGTAGGACCACCCCAGGTCTCGGGATGTGCGAGTGCAGAAGAGACCCAGGACTGGGAGTGAGCTGTGGCCCTTAGCACAGGTCCCTCTGAGGGTCCTCCTCTGGGTCCCCACGCCCCCATGGGGCCCAGGCATTTCCTTCTCTCTTCCTCAGCCCCACCAGGGAAACCCTACATCCAGTTTCCGGAACCTCTGGAGGCTGGTCGCCCCACAAAGCTGACCTGCACCCTGTCACTAGCATCTGGTGGGGGACTCCCTCTCCTGTTCTCCTGGGTTGGGGAGGCAGTTGAAAGCATAGATCCAGACACCCTCCACTCCTCGGAGCTCACCCTCACCCCAAGGCCCCAGGACCACGGCACCAACCTCACCTGTTGGGTGACACTCCAAGGATCTCAGGTGACCCTGGAGACAACCGTCCGGCTCAACGTCTCCTGTGAGTGTGGAGGGGCGGCGGGGTCCCTGGGGGCGGTGTTGGCAGGAGGCGGGTGGCATCCCGCATCCCTTTCCAGATGAGACTGGGGGAATAAAGCTCATCCTCTCAAGCGGTTTCTGGGGTGGAGCACCAGTGCTTCCCTGCCTCTCCTGTTTTCCTCTCAGATGCTCCACGGTTGGTGACCACGAGAATATCTCAGGAAAGCTTCACAGGTAGGAAGGATGGTCTCTCCTCTGGGGCTGTGATGGGAGCAGGTCTCTGCCAGCTCAGGGCTCAGGGCTTGGAGATGAGATGGTCCCTCATTCCTCTGGACCTGTCCTCTCTCCCAAATGTCTCTCATCCATGGACTATTACTTTTGCCTGCTCCCTTTCCTTTTATTCTGTTTAAAATTTTAGTTTTAACTGTGAGAAAACACACAGAAGATCAGAGTTACCATCTTCACCACTTTTAAGGGTAGAGCCCAGCAGCAGGAAGTCCATCTAGGCAGGGTGTTGTGCAACCCATTCACACAGCCCTGTCCATTCTGCAGAATCGAAACTCAAAACCCATCAGATAGAGCCTCCGCACCCCCTCCTCCTTTCAGCCGCTGGGAATCAGCATTCCACTTTCTGTGTCTATGATTTGTATTGCTGTATACATTCTGCTATTTGTAAAAAAATCTTCTGTCTGTCCTCATCTCCTATGATCTGCGCCCGCTTTCAGCTCTGATTTCACCCTCTTTGCCAGGAGCCACCCCTGTTTCCTGGGCTACCCTGGCGGCTCGGACAGTAAAAATCTACCTGAAATGCAGGAGATGCCAGAGAAATGGGTTGGAACCCTGGGTTGTGATGATCCCCTGGAGCAGGAAATGGCAACCCACTCCAGTATTCTTGCCTGGAAAATTCCATGGACAGAGGAGCCTGGCAGGTTACAGATGACAGGGTCCCAAAGAGTCGGACATGACTCTTGACTGAGCATGCGCAGAACCACCTCTTGCTGATGCCTGTCAATTGCACCCTGACCCACTTAACCGGGCTGTGGTTGGATGGCCCTCTACCCATCTCCCTTTCTCACCAGCTGCACCCATGTCTCAGGGACTCTGCAGAGCTTCACTGCTCAAATCACTTCGCCCTTTCCATGCCCTTGGCCCCGGAGCCAGCTACAGTCTCGTCCTGGACCCTGGGCCACTGATCAGCTTCCTCCCTCAGCCTCCCGGCCTCCTGTCTCATGCGCAGTCCAGGCCCCACTTGCCCCAGCAGGGTCCTGTGGGTGTCGGCGCCAACGCTGAAGCTTCCCCTCCTCACAGGCTCCTACTGCTTGCCCGTCACCTTGGAGCAAAGCCCAGCGCTCTCAGCCCTGCTGTCAGGGCTCCAGCACCTCTGCCCCTCCCTTCTCTCTCCCACTCTTATCGTGTCTCTGTTGCTCCGGGTCCTCTCTCTCGCGAAGCAGACCACGTGCCTTTCTCCCCATCTCCCGGGCTCGCTCTCTCTTGGCACATCTTCCCGTCGGCTTCCCACCCACTTCTCTCCCTTCCATCCTCAGATCAGTTCCCATTTCTTCTGGGAGCCTGAAAAGACCACCAGGACTGTTGCCTCATCGGCCTCAGTGAGCTCATCCTTGGTCCTTGTCGCCTGGCTGTCTTTCTGCCTCCGGAAGTGGGCGGAGCGAGGGTGAGACAGCCCTTGGCTCCACCCACTCATCTGTGCATCTCTCACCCAGATCTGAATGGCACGTCACTGCCCATCCTGGAGGGCCAGTTCCTGCGCCTGGTCTGTGTGGCCGACAGCAACCCCCCAGCCACGCTGAGCTGGCTCTGGGAGGGAAAACCCCTGAGTCCCTCCCAGCGCTCAGCCCCCGGGGTCCTGGAGATACCCCGTGTCGGGGTCGGAGATGGAGGGAAAGTCACCTGCCGAGCTCAGCACCCACTGGGCTCCCAGCAAGTTTCCTTCAGCCTCTCTGTGCAGAGTGAGTTGCAGGACAGGTGCTGGGGGTGGACAGCCTGGGCAGGTGTGTGCCTTTGGGAGGACTGGGTCTGGAGACTGAGCTTCACCCCCTCTCCCTTCCCCAGAAGGCCCCCCTCCCTGCAGCTGTGAGACTGAGGAGCAGCAGGGCTCCTGGCCCCTGGTCCTCACCCTGATCAGAGGGGCCCTCATGGGGGCTGGCTTCCTCCTCACCTATGGCCTCACCTGGACCTACTACACCAGGTGAGCACAGCTGGCCCCCTGCGGGGAAGTCCAGGGAATGTTCTCTGGAGTTGCCTGTGGGGCTTGGCGGTCCTGTCCTGCCTGCAGCTAAACTGTGTGACTCTCCAGGGACTTCCATGTCGGTTCAGTGGTTGAGCCTGCGAGTTTCCACTGCAAGGGGCAGGGGTTCGATCGGATCCCACCTGCCTTGAGGCAGAGCCCAGAATGAATGAAATGGGTCTGCTTCTCTGATCTGAGACTGTGTTGGCTCTGCAGGTGTGGCGGCCAGTAGGCAGCTGGGCTGAGGGGTGTGGCTGAGCCTCGCTCCCTGTCATGAGGAGATTCACCTGAGGATGCAGAGCCCAGAGGACAGATGTGGGGACATCACTGTCTGCTTCTCCCTGGAAACTTTTGACTCCAAATCTGTCTCATTTCCACCCAGTGGTTTTAACCTTTTAATTTGTAGAGGTGACTGTGTGATGACACAAAGAGTAAATTACATTGAAAAGAGACTTTTATTACTTTCATTTTTCAAGAATACATGGTCCCTCATCAGGGTAGGGCCCAGGGGGAAGCACGAGGTTGTGCTCAAGGAGCAGGAGCAGGCGTGGGGAAGCCTTTCTTCTAGCTTCCACGGGAGAGACAAGGCTTGTTGTTGTTGTTCAATTCTCAGTTGCGTTTAACTCTTTACAACACAGCATGCCAGGCTTCCATGTCCTTCATCATCTCTCAGAGCTTGCTCAAATTCTTTTTCATTGAGTTGGTGATGCTATCCAACCATGTCATCCCCTTCTCCTTCTGCCTTCAATCTTTCCCAGCATCAGGGCCTTTTCTAATGAATTGACTCTTGGCATCAGGTGGCCAAAGTATTGGAGTTTCAGCTTCAGCATCAGTCCTTCCAATGAATATTCAGGATTGATTTCCTTTAGGATGGACTGGTTGGATCTCCTTGCAGTCCAAGGGACTTTCAAGAATCTTCTCCAACATCACAGTTCAAAAGCATCAATTCTTTGGTGCTCAGCTTTCTTTATAGTCCAGCTTTCACATCCATACATGACTACTGAAAAAACCGTAGCTTTATCTAGATGGGTCTTTATCAGCAAAATAATGTCTCTTCTTTTCAATGTGCTGTCTAGCTTTGGAAGGAAATATAGCCTTTTTCCCAAGGATCAAGCATCTTTTAGTTTCATGGCTGCAGTCACCATCTGCAGTGATTTTGGGGTCCAAAAAAATAAAGTCTGTTACTGTTTCCATTGTTTCCCCATATATTTGCCATGAAGTGATGGGACCGGATGCCATGATCTTAGTTTTCTGAATGTTGACTTTTAAGCCAGCTTTTCCACTCTCCTCTTTCACCTTCATGTAGAGGCTCTTTAGTTCCGCCTCTCTTTCTGCCATTAGGATGGTGACATCTGCATATTTGAGGTTATTGATATTTGTCCCGGCAATCTTGATTCCAGCTTGTGCTTCATCAAGCTTGCCATTTCGCATAATGTACTCTGCATATAAATTTAAAAAGCAGGGTGACAATATACAGTCTTGACATATTCCTTTCCCAATTTTATACCGGTCTGTTGTTCCATGTCTGGTTCTAACTGTTGCTTCTTGACCTGCAAACATATTTTGTAAGAGGCAGGTAAAGCGGTCTGGTATCCCCAACTCTTGAAGAATTTTCCACAGTTTGTTGTGATCCACACAGTCAAAGGCTTTAGCATAGTCAGTGAAGCAGAAGTTGATGTTCTTCTGGAAAGCCCTTGCTTTTTCTATGATCCAATTGATGTTGGCAATTTGATCTCTGGTTCTTCTGCCTTCTCCAAATCCAGATTGAACATCTGGAAGTTCTCAGTTCACATAGTGTTGAAATCTAGCTTGGAGAATTTTGAGCATTACTTTGCTAGCATGTGAAACGAGTGCAATTATGCAGTAATTTGAACATTCTTTGGCATTGCCCTTCTTTGGGATTGGAATGAAAACTGACCTTTTCCAGTCCTATGCCCACTGCTGAGTTTTCCAAACTTGCTGGCACATTGAGTTGAGCATTTTAACTGTTTTACCCACAGCCAGTCCCTCCCATCAGGAAGCTTGCACAAGTCTCTTATCCTCATCCAGCAGATCACAGACAGAATGAAAACCAGTTACAGAAAACTAACCAAACTGATCACATGGATCACAACCTTGTCTAATTCAATGAAACCATGAGCCATGCTTTGTAAGGCCATGCAAGATGGACAGGACTTGGTGGAGAGTTCTGATAAAATGTGGTCCTCTGAAGAAGGGAATGGCAAACCACTTCAGTATTCTTTCCTTGAGAACCCCATGAACAATATGCAAAGGCAAAAAGATAAGACTCTGAAAGATGAACTCCCCAGATTGGTAGGTGCCCAATATGCTGCTGGAGAAGAGGGGAGAAATAACTGCAGAAAAAATGAAGGGATGGAGCCAAAGCAAAAACTAATACCCAGTTGTGGATGTGTCTAGTGATGAAAGTAAAGTCTGATGCTGTAAAGAACTATATTGCATAGGAACATGGAATGTTAGGTCTGTGAATCAAGGTAAATTGGAAGCGGTTAGATAGGAGATGGCAAGAACGAACATCAACATTTTAGGAATCAGTGAACTGGGATGGGCAAATTTAATTCAGATGAGCATTACGTCTACTACTGTGGGCAAGAATCCCTTTGAAGATATGGAGTAGCCATTATAGTCAACAAAAGTGTCCAAAATGCAGAACTCGGGTACAATCTAAAACTGACAGAATGATGTCGGTTTGTTTCCAAGGCAAGCCTACCAATATCACAGTAATCCAAGTCTATGCCCCGACCAGTGATGCTGAGGAGGCTGAAGTTGAATGGTTCTATGAAGACCTAAAAGACCTTCTAGAACTAACACCAAAAAAGGTGTCCTTTTCATTAGGAGGGACTGGAATGCAAAAGTGCAAGTCAAGAGATACCTGGAGTAACAGGCAAGTTTGGTCTTAGAGTACAAAATGAAGCAGGGCAAAGGCTAATAGAGTTTTGCCAAGAGAACACACTGATCATAGCAAACACCTTCTTCCAACAACACAAGAGACAACTCTACACAAGGACATCACCAGATAGTCAATACTGAAATCAGATTGATTATATTCTTTCCCTCTGAAGATGGAGAAGCTCTATATAGTCAACAAAAGCAAGACTGGGAGATGACTGTGGCTCAGATCATGAATTCCTTATTGCAAAAATCAGACTTAAATTGAAGAAAGTAAGGGAAAACACTAGACCATTCAGATATGACCTAAATCAAACCCCTATGACTGATTATACAGTGGAAGTGAGAAATAGATTCAAGGGATTAGATTTGATACACAGAGAGTCTGAAGAACTATGGACGGAGGTTCATAACAGTGTACAGGAGGCGGTGATCAAAACCATCCCCAAGAAAATTAAATGCAAAAAGGGAGAATGGTTGTCTGAGGAGGCCTTACGAATAGCTGAGAAAAGAAGAGAAGTGAAAGGCAAAGGAGAAAAGGAAAGATACACATCTGAATGCAGAGTTTCAAAGAATAGCAAGGAGAGATAAGAAAGCCTTCATTAGTGAAAAATGCCAAGAAATGGAGGAAAACAATAGAATGGGAAAGACTAGAGATCTCTTCAAGAAAGTTAGAGATACCAAGAGAGCATTTCATGCAAAGGTGAGCACAATAAAGGACAGAAATGGTATGGACCTAACAGAAGCAGAAGATATTAAGAGGTGGCAAGAATACACAGAAGAAGTATACAAAAAAGATCTTCATGACCCAGATAACCACAATGGTGCAATCTATCAACTAGAGCCAGATATCCTAGAGTGCAAGGCAAGTAGGCCCTTAGGAAGCATCACTATGAACAAAGCTAGTAGAGTTGATGGAATTCCAGCTGAGCTATTTCAAATCCTAAAAGATGATGCTGTGAAAGTGCTGCGCTCAATATGCCAGCAAATTTGGAAAACTCAGCAGTGGCCTCAGGACTGGAAAAGGTCAGTTTTCATTCCAATCCCAAAGAAGGAGGCAAAGCTGGAAAGGGAGAATTCTTTAGGATCTTCTCCTGCGAATGATTCTTTTGGGCTCTGGGTTGAAGAGGTGACCTTCAGTAGCTGTTGTCTGTAGTGGGTGATTTAGGGTAAGGGAAATAGTGAGTTTGGGACTGAGGGGTGGATCAAATAGGGTGATTGGGCATTATGGGGTACGGATTGGTTGGTTTTCATTTGAAGGATGAGGTCTTGTTAGAGCCCTTTTCTGTTTCTAAGAATTGGTTGACCCTTGGAGGCAGTGTCCATTATGATTTTTAAGATGTGAAATCATCATAAGGAATAGAAAATAAAATATGGTTATTGAATACACCAAGCCCCGCCCACTATTGCCTCTTGTTTCTGAAGTCCACTCACCATCGACTACCTGCTTCTGCTCTTGGTCTTGCCTGAACCCACCCTCCTGCCCTGATCCTCTCCCTCCATGTCAAGACCTGCATGACCTTCTCCCCTCATGAACCAAAAGTGATCGGTTAACACCTGAGTTTCCAGTCTTCAACTTCCCTATCAATATGGAGGTCCACACAGAGTAGAATCAGTAACACAGTTTTTCTTTCTGGTGTCAAGTCACCTACTTCTTCATAACTGGTATAAATTATCACGACATTTATAATTTAAGCATTTTATTAAGCAATATACAAATATGAAAATCGATATTACCATTTGGTTTTCCTGTGAGACTTTTTAAAGCAAAATAATCTCTTAATTGCACCAATATTTTCGGTTGATCTGTTTCTTTTTGATGCCTACCTTAAATTGAGCAAAGTTGCAGTTCTGAAGAGTACATACAGTTGGATGGAGGTTGATGTGTATAGAGACCATGCTATACCGCAAAGTTCAGCAAGCAGATTCTTCCCACCTCCCTCTGGTGGTCAGCTCACACTGTCAGAAACAAGGGGGCTGGGCTGAGACTGGAAGTGGGAGGAGCAATTCTCACAGTAAAGAGAAGGAGGTGGGCAGCTCAGATGGTGAAGTGCCAAGAGGTGTGACAGCCTGTGGGGTGAGGGGAGAGGCACCTATGTCTCCAGCTTGGCAGGAAGGTCCAGGAGCAGCAGAGACACAACAGCGGTTGAGAGAAAGCAGGTCAGATGCTTTGCAACCTGGAGTGTCAGGCTCTCCTTTTTCTCTCTTGATAGATTCGTGAGCCAGACTGTGTGCTGTGTCTCAGTACTTTGTTTTTCAGGCTATCAATGTTTTTACATGTATCAAGGATTTTTTGGTTTTGCTATAATTATTGCCTTTCAAATAATATTTTCTGTGGGACTACACCTCCAGTTATGTATCAAGTCTAAAATACTCTGACATTGCATTTGTTTCCCAATTTTGACTCTTTCAAAACCACTTTGATATGAACGTTGTGATGAAAGTAGGAAGGCTAGCACGTCTATGGGGTCGCACAGTGTCCGATACGACTGAAGCGACCTAGCAGCAGCAGCAGCAGCAGCAGCACTTCTCTGGGCTTCCCAGGTAGCTCAGTTGGTAAAGAATCTGCCTGCAATGCTGGAGACCCTGTTCAATTCCTGGGTCAGGAAGTTCCCCTGGAGAAGGGACAGACTGCCCACTCCAGTGTTCTTGGACTTCCCTGGTGACTCAACTGGTAAAGAATCCTCCTGCAATGCGAGAGACTGGGGTTTGACCCCTGCATTGGGGAAATCCCTTGGAGGAGGGCATGGCAACTGACTTCCAGTATTCTTGCCTGGAGAATCCCCATGGACAGAGGAGCTTGGCGAGGGGCAATCCATGGGGTCACAAAGTGCCAGGCATGACTGAGGGAACAAGCACATCACAGCAGCACAGCACTTCTTTCCTGGTGGGTGTGGACGTGTTTCGTCATAAGGCCAGCATTTCTTTAATTCTAGAAGGCAGCCTCAAAGAGTTCTCTTGATTAGCCAAGTGAATTTCCATCCCAGCATCGTATATGAGAGCTCTGAACTTTTTACATCCTCAGCAGCACTCGTCTTACCTGCAGGCTCAGTTTTCAGCGCTGCACTCCATTGTGGTAGTATCTCATTGCCCTTTTCATTTATTTCCCTTCTGTGCAATGATGTTGAACCATTTGAATATTTGCTTTTGTGAAATTCCTGTTTGATTTCTTGCTCATTTAATAATAAAAATTGGGCAGTCTTTTTGGAAAAAAAAAAAAAGCTTGAATTCTTTATTCTGTATGTGTATTTTTAAAAATTGAAGTTAATGGATTTATAATGTTGTGTTAGTTCCACAGTGTAGCAAAGTGGTTCAGTTTTATATATATATATATATATATATATATATATATATATATTCTCTTCAGGTTCTTTTCCATGTATAATATATGAAACATGTATATTCTTTTCAGGTTGTTTTCCATCATAGCTTACTACAAGGTGCCAAGTAATGTTTCCTGTGCTATATATTTGGTCCTTGTTGGTTATCTACTTTATATATAATAGTGTGTATAATAGTGTTAATTCCAAACCTCTAATTTGTCCCTTTACAAAATGAGTCTTTTGACTTGTGACTTTCCTTCCCCCTCTTCTCTCTCTCTCCTTTGCCGTGCAGGAATCTAAAAATTATTTTATGAAATCTTCTTGTCAGTGTTTTCATTTGTATGCAATGTGCTGGCTGTCCAATTATGGAATCTTTGCATATCTCAATATCTTTTTAAAATTGAAGTATAGATGATATATAAATTTATGTTAGTTTCAGGTGTACAACAGAATGCTGCACAACCAAATATATTACAAAATGATCACCCGGACTGGACCTAGTTACCATCTGCCAGCATATACAACGATGACCGTGTTAATGGCTGTAGTCAATTGCTATAGCTTTGTAGTAGGGTTGACATCAGAGAGTATCATGCTTCCAGCTTTTTTCTTCTTTCTCAAGATTGTTTTGACTATTCGAGGTCTTTGATGGCGTCATAAAAATTTGAGGATTATTTGTTCTGGCCCTGATCAAAATGCCATGGGTATTCTAGATAAGGATTGAATAGAATCTGTATTGCAAGGCTACAATGGACATTTTCCCAATATTCATTCTTCTAATCTGTGACCATGTATATCTTTCAATTTCTTTGTGTCTTCTTCAGTTTCTTTCATAAATGGCTTATGTCTCTTCTCCTTGATGAAATTTATTCCTGGGTATTTTATTCTCTTTGATGCAATTATCCATGGGAATCTTTTATTTATTTATTTTATTTATTTTAGTTGGAGGCTAATTACTTTACAATATTGTAGTGGTTTTTGCCATACATTGATATGAATCAGCCATGGGTGTACATGTGTTCCCCATCCTGAACCCGCCTCCCACTTCCCTCCCCATCCCATCCCTCTGGGTCATCCCAGTGCACCAGCCCTGAGCACCCTGTCTCATGCATCAAACCTGGACTGGTGATCTGTTTCATAATATACATGTTTCAATGCTATTCTCTCAGATCATCCCACCCTCGCCTTCTCCCACAGAGTCCAAAAGACTGTTCTATACATCTGTGTCTCTTTTGCTGTCTTGCATATGGAGTTATCATTACCATCTTGGGAATGTTTTAAAATGTTTTCTGATAGATATCTTCCTTCATTTCCCCAGCACTACATACAATTGTATTTTGTGTATGTATTGGGGATAGCAGGAAAAAATGGTCTTTGAGGACAGGAAATAGCTTCAATCAGATACTAGGGGTCATGTTGCAAAGACTCACCCTTCATTCTCACCAGAGAAGGCCTTTTCCTGGATGTCTGTCTGGGGCCCACACTGGTGGGGCCAGGAGTCATCTCCCCAGCCCTCCTCCCACTGTCCTGGGGTCTAGGACGGTCAACAGCGCTTCCTCTTTCCTCCACAAGAGGGAGGCTCCAGGCCCACATTACTTTATCATCCAACGTCATTTAGTTTCCTCTATCTCATCTTCTAAAAGTTTACACATCCAAAACTATCATTAGTACTTCCATGTCATGTGAATACCACCTCGATAAAATATTACTATTGATTTGTTTTTTAAAAATCTATGCATGGGACTTCCCCGGTGATCCAGTGGTTAAGAACGCACCTGTCAATGCAGGGGATAGTGGTTTGATCCCTGGTCTGGGAAGATCCCACATGTCCTTGAGCGACCAAGTCCATGAGCCCCAACTACTGAGCCCACAGTGGCAACTATTGAAGCCTGTGGGCCTAGAGTCTGTTTCCCACAAGAGAAGCCACTGCCATGGGAACACCGCAATTGGAGTGTAGACCCCTGCTCCCCGCAACTATGAGCCAGCACAGCCAAAAATCAGTAAATAAATGAATAAACTTTTTTTAAAGTGTGATATATACACTTTTCATTGATAAGAAGTTGTAACTCTTTTGGAATGTAAAAATGGTTGCTTCGTGTCCCCACTTCAATTGTTTGAGTTATTTTATTTTCTATTAGGATCTGCATTACCTCTTAAAGATGCATTTGGTCTTTAAATAATGATCTAGGGTCTTCAGAAAGGGTCGATAGATGGCAGCACAAGGTCTGGAGATACAGAGAAACTGGGGGATCCAAGAAAAGCATACAAATGACACATTGGACATCGGGACATTTAAACTGATTGGTCAGAAGTCACACACCTCTGGCCCCAAGCCAACCAAATAAGAACAGATCAATCCTAATAAAGATGCAAATCTGCTGTTATTCCTGTCTTTGTGGTTATTTCACACCCTCTCATTGTCTAGGCTGAGAACTGGGCGTCTCTATCTTTTAAAATTAGCATTGCCTGTGTGAGTGTTTTCTTGTTTGCGGAATTCATTCTTCGGCTCCAGGAATAGAACTTAGTTTTGAGTTTCAGTGGGAGATAACGAACCAATCTGATCGCATGGACCACAGCCTTGTCTAACTCAATAAAACTATGAGCCATGCCATGTAGGGCTACCCAAGATGGATGGGTCATGGTGGAGAGTTCTGACAAAACGTGGTCCACTGGAGAAGGGAATGCCAAATCACTTGAGTATGCCTTGAGAACCCCATGAACAGTGTGAAAAGGCAAAAAGATAGGACACTGAAAGATGAACTCCCCAGGTCGGCAGGTGACCAATATGTTACTGGAGATCAGTGGAGAAATAATTCCAGAAAGAATGAAGAGCTGGAGCCAAAGCAAAAACACCACCCAGTTGTGGATGTGGCTGGTGATGGAAGTACAGTCCAGTGCTGTAAAAAATGATATTGCATAGGAACCTGGATGTTAGGTCTGTGAATCAAGGCAAATTGGAAGTGGTCAACAGGAGAGGGCAAGAGTGAACATCAACATTCTAGGAATCAGCGAACTAAAATGGACTGGAATGGGTGAATTTAACTCAGATGATCATTATACTACTATTGTGGGCAAGAATCCCCTAGAAGAAATGGAGTGGCCATCATAGCCAACAAAAGAGTCTGAAATGCAGCACTTGGGTGCAATCTCAAAAATGACAGAATGCTCTCTGTTCATTTCTAAGGCAAACCATTCAATATCACAATAATTCAAATCTATGCCTCAACCAGTAATGCTGAAGAAGCTGAAGTTGAACGGTTCTATGAAGACCTACAAGACCTTCTAGAACTAACATCCGAAAAAGATGCCCTTTTCGTTATAGGGGACTGGAATGCAAAAGTAGGAAGTCAAAAAATACCTTGAGTAATAGGTAAATTTGGCCTTGGAGTACAGAATGAAGCAGGGCAAAGGCTAATAGAGTTTTGCCAAGAGAATGCACTGATCATAGCAAACCCTTTCTTCCAACAACACAAGAGAAGACTCTACACATGGACATCACCAGATGCTCAATACCGAAATAGGACTGATTATATTCTTAGCAGCCAAAGATGGAGAGGCTCTATACAATCAGCAAAAACAAGACCAGGAGCTGACTGTGGCTCAGATCATGAACTCCTTATTGCCAAATTCAGACTGAAATTGAAGAAAGTAGGGAAAACCACTAGACCATTCAGGTATGACCTAAATCAAATCCCTTATGATTATACAGTGGAAGTGACAAATAGATTCATGGGATTTGATCTGATAGACAGAGTGCCTGAAGAACTATGGACTATGGAGGTTCGTGATAATTTATAGGAGGCAGTTATCAAGACAATCCCCAAGAAAAAGAAAGGCAAAAAGGCAAAAATGGCTGTCTGAGGAGGCCATACAAATAGCTGAGAAAAGAAGAGAAGCAAAAGGCAAAGGAGAAAAGGAAAGATATACCTGTCTGAATGAAGAGTCCCAAACAATAGCAAGGAGAGATAAGAAAGCCTTCCTCAGTGATCAGTGCAAAGAAATAGAGGAAACCAATAGAATGGGAAAGATTAGCGATCTCTTCGAGAAAATTAGAGATACCAAGGGAACATTTCACGCAAAGATGGGCACAATAAAGGACAGAAATGGTATGGACCTAAGAGAAGCAGAAGATATTAAGAAGAGGTGGCAAGAATACACAGAAGAATGATTTAAAAAAAAGATCTTCACGACCCAGATAATCACGATGGTGTGATCACTCAGTTCAGCTCAGTTCAGTTCAGTTGCTTAGTCGTGTCCAACTCTTTGTGACCCCATGAATTGCAGCACGCCAGGCCTCCCTGTCCATCACCAACTCCCGGAGTTCACTCAGACTCACGTCCATCGAGTCAGTGATGCCATCCAGCCATCTCATCCATGGTCGTCCCCTTCTCCTCCTGCCCCCAATCCCTCCCAGCATCAAAGTCTTTTCCAGTGAGACAACTCTTCACATGAGGTGGCCAAAGTACTGGAGTTTCAGCTTTAGCATCATTCCTAGAGCCAGATCACTGACCTAGAGCCAGATATACTGGAATGCGAAGTCAAGTGGGCCTTACTATGAACAAAGCTAGTGGAAGTGATGGAATTTCAGTTGAGCTATTTCAGATCCTAAAAGATGATGCTGTGAAAGTGCCACACTCAATATGCCAGCAAATTTGGAAAACTCAGCAGTGGCCACAGGACTGGAAAATGTCAGATTTCATTCCAATCGCAAAGAACAGCAATGCCAAAAAATTCTCAAACTACTGCACAATTGCACTATCTCACATGCTAGTAAAGTAACGCTCAAAATTCCCCAAGCCAGGCTTCAGCAGTACTGAATCGTGAACTTCCAGATGTTCAAGCTGGATTTAGAAAAGGCAAAGGAACCAAAGATCAAATTGCCAATATCCATTGGATCATCAAAAAAGCAAGAGAGTTCCAAAAAAAACATCTACTTCTGCTTTATTGACTGTGCCAAAGCCTTCGACTGTGTGGATAACAACAAACTCTGGAAAATTCTAAAAGAGATGGGAATACCAGACCACTTGACCTGCTTCCTGAGAAATCTGCATATAGGTCAAGAATTAACAGTTAGACCTGGACATGGAACAACAGACTGGTTCCAAATTGGGAAAGGAGTGTGTCAAGGCTGTATATTGTCACCCTGCTTATTTAAATTATATGCAGAGTACATCATGAGAAATGGTGGACTGGATGAACCACAAGCTGGAATCAACATTGCTGGGACAAATATCAACAATCTCACATACGCAGATCATTATGGCAGAAAGCGAAGAAGAACTAAAGAACGTTTTGATGAAAATGAAAGAGGAGAGTGAAAAAGTTGGCTTAAAGCTCAACATTCAGAAAACGAAGATCATGGCATCCGGTCCCATCACTTCATGGGAAATAGATGGGGAAACAGTGACAGACTTTATTTTTGGGGGGCTCCAAAATCACTGCAGATGGCGACTGCAGCCATAAAATTAAAAGATACTTGCTCCTTGGAAGAAATGCTATGACCAACCTAGACAGCATATTAAAAAGCGGAGACATTACTTTGCCAACAAAGTTTTGTCTAGTCAAAGCTATGGCTTTCCAGTAGTCACGTACGGATGTGAGAGTTGTATGGATGTGGGAGTTGGACTATAAAGATAGCTAAGTGCTGAAGAATTGAAGTTTTCAACTGTGGTGTTGAAGAAGACTCTTGAGGGTCCCTTGGACTGCAAGGATATCCAACCAGTCCATCCTAAAGGAAATCAGTCCTAAGTATTAATTAAAAGGACTGATGTGAAGCTGAAACTCCAATACTTTGGCCACCTGATGTGAAGAAATGACTCTTTGGAAAAGACCCTGATGCTGGGAAAGATTGAAGGTGGGAGGAGAAGGGGACGACAGAGGATGAGATGGTTGGATGGCATCACTGACTCAATGAACATGAGTTTGAGTATACTCCTGGAATTGGTGATGGGCAGGGAGGCCTGGTGTGCTGCAGTCCATGGGGTCTCAAAGACTCAGACACAACTGAGCGACTGAACTGAACTGAACTATGTGTAACCAGCAGATCAGGTGTACATGTGACAACCTGGACGTGAAACAGGCATCTGAAACTGGAGGGGCAGTCTGGAAGGACTGAAGTCTCGTAGGATGTGATGCTATTTACAGGCGGACAGTGTCAACACTGAGTTGGATTGAGTTGAGCTGAATTCTGGGATGCACTCTTGGTGTCTCAGAATTGCTTGTGGCTGGTGTGGGTGAAATGACAGACATGTAGGAATTGGCCCCAGAATGCCCAAAACACCCACATTCATTTTCTTATACTAAACCTAGAAACCCAGTGTTGTTTCACCTGACAGCACTTCGTGTGGCCCCTCCCAACACCCAGCCTTATAACCGTCTTTAAACCCTTCAATTGCCACATGTGGGGACGGGCCGCCATTCGTCATGGCTGCTCTAGAACATGCATCCAAGCAGGGGAAGTGTTGGGTCCTGATGTAAGCACAGGCTTGGCTTGCTGGATGAAGCCGCTTTCCTCTCAAATGTGTGGGCCAACTTACATTTCAACAACCACTGCTCCACACTTTCCCAGCAGTTGGGGTTTTGAGAGACTTTAATAGCTGGCTACTTGGAGCACGTGTAGTCATACCCTATTAGTGTCTTAACGTGCAGGTTCCTGGCTGCAGTGATGTGGGGCAGCTTTCCATTCCTTGACGGTCTCCTATACATTGTCCTTGATGAAATTCTTGCTCATTGGGGCCCATTTCTGTATATTTCTTTGACCTTAGGCATTTTAGAAACTCGTATTTTGGCTATTGTTACTTTGATGGTTATCTGTGTCATCAGCATCTTCTACCTGATGGCTTTCAATTCGGCACTCCCAGGGGTGTCTGTTATGAAGAGTTCTTCATTTTAATCCAGCTCGGGATTTCAGCATCTGTCTTAGAGATGGTGTTCTTCCTGTGCTGTTCGGGAATCCTGCCCCACCACAGCTCATGGGGATACCTGCCGCAGTCTCTTGCAGCAGCTCTGCTGTTTGTCTCTCTAAATAGGTCTCAGCCCAGCTGCACTTGACTTTGGTTCCCATATGAGCTAGGGGTGCAGCTTCACTTGACTGGCTTCAGATCCCCTCTCGCCCACAGAGTGATTGAAACACCTATCTCTTTGTCACTTCTTTCTATCACCTTTTCTACTACACATGACACTTCCTGTGGTTGGGGTTTATTTCTATGTTCCCTATTCTGTTCCACTGGTCTACTGGACTATCTCTCTTTCAGTCCAAAAGTTTTGTTGTACTATGCTGTAATATACCCTGGAGAAGAGAATGGCACCCCAACCCAGTATTCTTGCCTGGACAATCCCATGGACTGAGGAGTCTTGTGGGCTGCAGTCCATGGGGTGGCAAAGAGTCAGACACGACTGAGCAACTAAGCAAGCAGGCAGGCTGTAATGTATCTTCACAACTTGCAGAGCCAGGCCTCACACATTGTTCTTTGCAAGGTACCCTTGCCATCCTTGAAATGTCTGCTTCCTTATAAATTTTACAGTGGAGTTACTGAGTTCCACAGATGTCCACTTGAGATGTGGTGACATATGTTTGGATTCTGCACATTATTTTGAGTACTCTGTTTTTTTTCAAACCCCTAATGTGGTGTATTTTTCCATTTATATATGTCTTTAATATCCTTCAAGACCAATTCATAGTTTTCTCCACTGAGGTTTTGTATATCCTTTTGTTGTATACCTTTCTAAATGTTAGATAGATTCCAGGTATATCCTAATTTTTGATGCATTTGTCAATGGTTCTCATGCAGTTTTATATTACTGTGCTATGGGAATGTGATTGATCTGTTTTGACTGAGTTGCAAGGCATGTGGGAATCTTAGTTCCCTGCGAGGGGTCAAATCCCCATCTCCTGTTTTGGAAGGCGGGTGCTTGATCACTGGACCACAGGAAGTCTGCAATGGAGTTTTAAAATTGGAATATGTCTCAAGTCATCATGCTCTCTTGTTAAACCTTCAAATGGATCTGTATTAACTTTTGAATTTTTCTACATGCACAAACTTTTATGAAGACAAACCTCTTTTCTTTTTCAATTGTTACACCTTTTACTGATATTATTGACTTGCTAGGGGGAAACCTATGCTACTCCATTAAGTATGATGTTTTCTAAAGACATCCTTCATCTTTTTAAGGAATTTCTCTTTTATTTCCAATGCACTGTGAATTTTATCACAAAGGCATTTGCAATCATCCAGTGTTCATTGTTTTCATCTCTGGAGATTTAATCAGTTAATCAGGGACAGTAGCCACACTAGAAGCCACACTACATATTGTATATTTCCAAAGAGGAAATGTAATACAAGTAATTGATTATGCAGGTGTTGAAAGACCAGTGGAGCCTGTCAACCAGGGAACACTCTCTTAGCTTTGGACCATTCTAAGCTAAGCACCCAACTTGACATTTTTCATATCTTTTATATATGTAGATATATATTTTCTTTGAGATATAGGTATAACATTGTGTTAGTTTCAAGTGTACAATATAATGATTTAATATATGTACATATTGAAAAATGATCACCAAATGTGCCTAATTATTATCTATAAGGCTAAGATTTTTTTCTTGTGATGAGAAATTTTAAGATCTAATCTTTTAGCAACTTTCAAATATACAGTACTGTTTTATTAATTATATTCAGTTCAGTTCAGTCTCTCAGTCGTGTCTGACTCTGTGACCCCATGAACTGCAGCACGCCAGGCCTCCCTGTCCATCACCAACTCCTGAAGTTTACCCAAACTCATGTCCATTAACTCGGTGATGCCAACTAACCATCTCAGCCTCTGTCGTCCTCTTCTCCTCTTGCCCTCAATCTTTCCCAGCATCAGGGTATTTTCAAATGAGTCAGCTCTTCAAATCTGGTGGCTAAAATATTGGAGTTTCAGCTTCAACATCAGTCCTTCCAATGAACACCCATGACTGATTTCCTTTAGAATAGATTGGCTGAATCTCCTTACAGTCCAAGGGACTCTCAAGAGTCTTCTCCAACACCACAGTTCAAAAACATCAATTCTTCTGCGCTCAGCTTTCTTCACAGTCCAATTCTCACAACCATACATGACTATTGGAAAAACCATAGCCTTGACTAGATGGATGCTTGTTGACAAAGTAATGTCTCTGCTTTTTCAATATGCTGCCTAGGTTGGTCATAACTTTACTGTATTAATGTCCTTAATATTTTAAATATAGTTACCATGACGTACATTACATGTCCATGACTTATTTATTTTATTCCAGGAAATGTATACCTTCTGACCACTTTTGCCCATTTTTGCCAATGACCCTACTCTCTACCTCTGAGAACCACCAGTTATTTCCCTGTATCTATTGAAGGAAAGTTATATGGTTCAAAATAGCCTGGAGTTAAAACTCCCCTCCAGGTCCTCCCCACCATTCTATGCAAAACAAAGAACTCTCTCACCCGAAGGAAAAAAAAAATGGACATTAAGGTTGATTGCACCCAGCTCCCAGCCGGTCCAGCCTCTGGCCAATCTCCAGAATTCCTTACCCCAGCCGTTTGAGAGATAACTACTCCAAACAACTGTGGGGAAAAACAGGCCCCCTTAAGGCAGTAGATTTCCACATCTATATATACTTACTCTTACCTATACGTACTTACTCTTTTCTTGGGTTAGGGCAGCAGCTCACTAATCTGACTGCTACCCCTTCTCGCCTCATTAAAGGTGGTCTTCTCCTGTAAAGTGCGCATCTCTTTCTTTTTCTGAACCTCGCCTTCTCTAACTCCTTTACCCTACATTTTTTGGTGCTGAAACCCGGGAGGTTGAGGTTCCTTCTTGTTCTCCACGAGGCCAGCTCTTCAGAGCGTGGAAGACTGCCAAGCTCTCTTTCCCACCTGGGCTTTCAGGACCGCCTCGAGAGGAGGCCCTGTGCCTTCGTGAGCAGAACAAGTCCTGTGTAAGGGCTTTATTGGTTTCAATAACCTGAGGAATATTGGTCTCTCTCTCTCCCTCTCTTCCTCTTTTCTCTACACTTTCTTTTCCACGAGACCGACCAACTCCAGAGGCCTTTTGCCATTTGACCTCCCTCCACCCACCACGAATTCTCGCCTGACCCAGTAGCCCAGGTAAGCTTGGACGGTACTCTAGGGTGCTACAGACTGTCGTCCCTTCTGGGTTCCTGGGGAACCCTGCCAAGAGGTCCTCTCGGGAGGTACTTGGTGGACCCCCCCTCTCCTTCAGAGTCTCTCTCTCTTTGCCCCGTCAAAAGATTAGGTGACGACCTTTTCTCTCGACCGGACAGTCGCTAGCCATGGGGTCAAGCCAGTCCATCCCACGGGACTCTCCCTTGGCCTGCATAAAACGAAACCTCAAACATCTACTCTTGACCGATCTCAAGGTTCATAAACTCGAGTCACTTTACACTCAAATTTGGCCTCAATACAAACTGGATAACCAAAACTGCTGATCTGAGTTCGGGACTTTCGATTTCAGTATTTTATCAGATCTCACTAACTTCCTCAAACGGCATGGCAAATGGTCGGAGGTCCCCTATATTCAAGCCTTCTGGGACCTTAGAAGCCGTCCTTCTCTCTGCAAGGACTATTCTACCTATCAAATCCTCCTCCGCTCCCTCTCCCCCTGCATTGCAAAAGAATCCAAATCTAAAGCCCCTAAAAGGCCTCCTAAATCCTCAGCCCCCAATTTTGACCAGGCAGATGAGCCTCCTCCCTACCGCCCCGGAAAAAAAGCTTCTGGAGACGAGACCCCATCCTTTAGCCCTTCCTCCTCCAAAACAGGAAGTGATGACTTGGAAACCCCAAAAGAGATTTCCACCCGCCCTCCATCGGCCAGGACCCGAAACAAACACGTGTTTCCTCTCAGAGAGGCAGCGGGACCGGAGGGCACCACACGGGTTCATGTGCCTTTCTCAGTTTCTGATATAAGCCAAACTGAAGGAGAATTGGGATCATTTTCTGAAAATCCTACCAGATACAGGAAAGAATTCCTGAGACTCTCCCAGGCCTATAACCTCACATGGAGTGACATATACTATATCCTAAATGCCACTCTCACCCCAGGTGAAAAAGACCCTATCTGGCAAGGGGCAAATCCCACGCTGATCACTTACATAACCAAGAGTGGGATAGCCCGGCTCCTGATGAGGCGGTGCCTCAGGTAGAGCCCCACTGGATGTCCCAGCCAGGTGACCAGGTATCAGGAGACTCAATCATATGATTACCTGCCTTCTAGAAGGAAGGCAAAAAAAAACCCCACTCATATCCGTGGGGACAGTCCATGGATTATGACAAAGTCAGGAAAATCACCCAAGGGGCAGACGAAAATCCAGCCTTATTCTTGGCAGGCCTCACAGAGGCAGTCCAGAAGTATACCAACCTAGATATCACCACCCCTGCTGGGTTACTCTGCCTTCATGTTCAATGCATCAGCCAGTCCGCCCCTGACGTTAGATGCAAGCTTCAACAACTAGAGAAGGGCCCTGAGACCGCCCCCCCCCCCCAAAGACCTTCTAGAAGTAGCCTTCAAGGCATTCAGTAATATAGAGGAGGAGGCTATGAGAGAAAAAGACCATGAGAGCAAAGCTAAATATGCCCTTCTAGGGGCAGCAATTAAGGGAAGAGATCAGTCCAGCCCAAGTCATCCCAGATGGCACTTAAGACCCACCCCTTGGACCCTGCTTCCAATGCAACCAGTCAGGACACTGGGCAAAGACATGCCTGAACCTGTGGCCCCCCACAAAAACATGACCAACCTGTGGTCAGTGGGGACACTGAAAGATGGACTGTGCCCAGGGACACCCTGACACCCCTGGGGAGGTCCCTACCTCCCAGACATGGAGAGTGGAATGCCTACAGGGATGCCCTGGCACCCCTGGGGATATCCCCACTTCTCCCCAGAACCCCAACCCACCCCTACAAGAGTTGTTCCAATGACAGGGCCTGAGTTCCAACCCCCTGACCCATGTCCTGGACACAAGCTTGGAACTTAGGGTAGATGGGGTAGTGGCCAGAAAAAAGACCTCCTTTATAGTAGACACTGGAGCTACTTTCTCTCTCTTAACTTCCTACTCTGGCCCAACTCAAGACTCAGAACTCACAACCAAGGGGGTCTCTGGAGTCCCCTTAAGGCCAAAAATCAGCCCCTCATTACTGTCAATTTGAAAAATCAACCCTCATAAACTCATTTCCTCATAATGCCTAAGTGCCCAATGGCACTCCTAGAGAGAGATCTGTTATCCAAATGGAGGGTCTTTATTACCATACCACCCCCCTCGATATAGTCTCTGTATTCTGCATGCAGATGGCACCTGGACTGTCCCTATACCTCACCCCGACCTTCCCTTGGATCTACCCACCTTAGACCCCCAAGTCTGGGACACTGATCACCCATCCATAGCCAAACATCATCCCCCAGTCCAAATTACCCTAAAAGACCCCTTGACTATAATTACCCAACAACAGTACTCTCTCACCCCAGAAGCCCACAAGGAACTTAATTAAGCCTATCATAGACCATCTCCTTCAAGCCTCTATCTTAATTTCTACCCATTCATCACACAACACCCCTATTCTGACAGTAAGGAAGGGACCAAACTCTTGGAGACTGGTCCAGGATGTGTGAAAAATCAATGAGGCTATCACACCGACTTTCCCAGTAGTCCCTGACCCTTACACCCTTCTGTCTGCCATATCCCCGACTGCAACCGACTTCACAGAATTAGATCTCAAAGATGCCTTTTTACCATCCCCCTCCACCCCCTCTCCCAACCCTTTTTCTCCTTCACCTGGCAAGACCCCGAGACTCACGTTTCCCAACAACTAACATGGACAGTTCTCCCCCAGGGGTTCAGAGACACTTTTTTGGACAAGCTTTACAAAAGGACTTACAGGCACTCGACCTAGCCCTGAGTCATCTCCTCCAACATGTAGATGGCCTCCTTCTTTGTAGCCCAACCCGAAAAATCTGCCTCCAACATACTGCCAAACTCCCCGGGGCCCCGTGATCCTGGGGTTATTGGGTGTCCTGGTCCAAGGCCCAAATAACCCAGACAAACGTCACCTACCTGGGGCTCTCCATATCCCACCAACAAAGAACTATTTCCCCAGATAAAATCGAGGCCTTAATGACCTGTCCACTTCCAAAAACGAAAAGGGAGCTCCTGTCTATCCTTGGCCTCCTAAACTTTTTCCGTATCTGGATTCCTAACTTCTCCCTCCTTGCAAAGCCGCTCTGTGAGACAACTAAAGGATGTCTGGATGAGCCCCTCTTTAAGCCCTCCTCACTAGCCAGTCCCATTCACCAGCTCACCCAGAGCCTCCTCCGAGTGCCAACTCTCCACCTGCCAGATCACACCAGACCATTCTTTCTCTTTGCCCATTCCAACCAAGGACAGGCCCTGGGACTTCTGTGTCAGCGGGCTGGAGACACCTGGGCTCCCATAGCATATCTGTCAAAACAGCTTGACAAGTGACCAAGAGGGGGGCCTCCCTACATACAGGCCATGGCTGCTATTGCAGCCCTCGTAGCCGAAGCAAATAAACTCTCTAGACATGCCCCTTTAACAGTCTGTTCTCCACACACCTTCCGAGACTTACTATCACATCGGGCTTTCCTCTCCCTTCCTCCTAGGGTACAGGTCCTACGTGCCTTTCTCCTTGACCCTCTGCTCTCATTCTCCCCCTGCTCTCCCCTTAACCCTGCCAGCTTATTACCCACGTCCTCTACAACAGACCTCCTCCTGCATAGCTGCAGCCTAACAGTAGATCTTACCCAAAACCCCTTCCAACATTTAACAGATCAGCCCATCCTAGACCCAGACTGGTTTGTTGATGGCAGCTCTCAAAAATCTCCACCCTTCTCGGCAGGATATGCCATCATCCAGGGGTATCTTTGTCACAATCACGAAACCCAGACAACTGAAGCTTCACCTCTGCCACCTCACACCACCTCCCAACAGGCAGAACTGATAGCTCTCACCAGAGCTTTGACTCTGGCTAAAAATCTAAGGGTTAACATCCACACAGACTCCAAAGTTGCCTATAACATACTTCACTGGAACATCCTAATATGGAGAAAAAGAGGTTTCCTGACCCAAAAGGGATCCCCCATTATTAATTCAGACCTGATCCACAAAATTCTAGAGGCAGCACTCTTACCAAACAAAGCCGCATCCTCCACCGTAGGGGACATCAAAAGGGAATGCCACAGACCAGAAGGCAAAGGAGACAGCCCTGTCCCATCCCTCCCTCCAGTCCCCTGTCATCTTAGCCCTGACTCCATCCGACCCCCCCCCACCAGAAAAATCCTCTCTTATCTACACTCACTCTTTCATCCCTCATCCCAGACAATCCAACAGTTCCTCCGTAACCACTTCCCCACATCCACTGCTGACCAACAATATTTAGATAACCTTACCCGCTCCTGTCAAACTTGTCAATGTACTAGTCCCAATTCCAACCTTAAACCCACCTCCTTTCCAACTCATCAAAGGCGAGGCAGCCTCCCAGCACGGGATCGGCAGATAGACTTTACTCACATGCCCCTGGTTCAGAGAGTCTCATACCTCCCAGTCCTTGTGGACACCTTTTCGGGATGGCTAGAAGCATTTCCCACTACAAACAAAAGAGCCCACAGCGTGGCCCAAATCCTCCTCACAGAAACTATCCCCAGGTTTGGCCTGCCTTCATCCCTACAGTCTGATAATGGCCTGGAATTTACGTCCAAGATCACCCAACAACTTGTCCAATTCTTACAGATACCCTGGAAATTTCACGTTCCATATCGTCTCCAGTCCTCAGGAAAGGTAGAAAGGATAAACAGAATAATCAAAGATTCTTACCAAACTAACGCTCGAGGTACATTTGGATTGGACTAAACTTCTGCCAACTGTTCTCCTCAAAGTGCGGGCTTTGCCCAGAAAGCCCCCGAGGCTGAGCCCCTCTGAGGTGATATATGGAAGGCCCATGCTTCCTCCTGGACTCCTCCCGAACCTCCTCCCATATCAAGCTTCCTACACTCCCTCTGCTGGCCGAACTCAGCAATGCCCTCTGGAAATACGTCAACCGCAACTTGCCTGCCCCTGACCCCCAAGCTCCCTTGCCCCCTTTACAAACTGGGGACATGGTCTACCTGTCTGATAATCCCCGGGGTGACCTAGCCCCCAAATGGCAGGGACCTTTCAAAAGTAATAGTCATGCAGTGGCCAAAAATTAAATGGTCATTCAATTCTGACTATTCAGAAGCGCGGCGGCTGCAACAGAAGGCGCAGAAGCCTGGCCGACAGGAATTATCTCACACCCAAGGTCGGGGTGGTGGCTGAGAGGAGCTACCCCAGGTCCAAGGTAAGGAGCAGCTGTGAAGAGATACCCCATGTCCAAGGTAAGAGAAACCCAAGTAAGACGGTAGGCACTGAGAGAGGGCACCAGAGGGCAGACACACTGAAACCACAGTCACGCAACTAGCCATCCTGATCACACGGACCACAGCTTGTCTAACTCAATGAAACTAAGCCATGCCCTCTGGGGCCACCCAAGATGGACGGGTCATGGTAGAGAGGTCTGACAGAATGTGGTCCACTGGAGAAGGGAATGGCAAACCACTTCAGTGTTCTTGCCTTGAGAACCCCATGAACAGCATGAAAAAGCAAAAACATAGGACACTGAAAGATGAACTCCCCAGGTCGGTAGGTGCCCAGTGTGCTACTGGTGATCAGTGGAGAAATAACTCCAGAAAGAATGAAGGGATGGAGCCAAAGCAAAAACAACACCCAGTTGTGGATGGGACTGGTGATCGAAGCAAGGTTTGATGCTGTAAGAGCAATATTGCATAGGAACCTGGAATGTTAGGTCCATGAATCAAGGCAAATTGGAAGAAGTCAAAGAGGAGATAGCAAGAGTGAACATCAACATTCTAGGAATCAGCGCACTAAGATGGAGTGGAATGGGTGAATTTAACTCAGATGACCATTATATCTACTACTGCAGGCTGGAATCCCTTAGAAGAAATGGAGTAGCCATCATGGTCAACAAAAGAGTCAGAAATGCAGTATTTGGATGCAATCTCAAAAATGATAGATTGATCACTGTTCGTTTCCAAGGTGAACCATTCAATATCATGGTAATCCAAGTCTATGCCCCAACCAGTAATGCTGAAGAAGCTGAAGTTGAACAGTTCTATGAAGACCTACAAGACCTTCTAGAACTAACATCCGAAAAAGATGTCCTTTTCATTATAGGGGACTGGAAAGCAAAAGTCGGAAGTCAAGAAATACCTTGAGTAACAGGCAAATTTGGCCTTGGAGTACAGAATGAAGCAGGGCAAAGGCTAACAGAGTTCTGCCAAGAGAATGCACTGGTCATAGCAAACACCCTCTTCCAACAACACAAGAGAAGACTCTACACATGGACATCATCAGATGGTCAAAACCGAAATCAGATTGATTATATTCTTTGCAGCCAAAGATGGGGAAACTCTATACAGTCAGCAAAAACAAGACCAGAAGCTGACTGTGGCTCAGATCATGAACTCCTTATTGCCAAATTCGGATTGAAATTGAAGAAAGTGGAGAAAACCACTAGATCATTCAGGTATGACTTAAATCAAATCCCTTATGATTCTACAGCGGAAGTGAGAAATAGATTTAAGGGCCTAGATCTGACAGACAGAGTGCCTGATGAACTATGCATGGAGGTTCATGACATTGTACAGGAGACAGGAATCAAGACCATCCCCATGGAAAAGAAATGCAAAAAAGCAAAATAGCTATCTGAGGAGGCCTTACAAATAGCTGTGAAAAGAAGGGAAGCAAAAAGCAAAGGAGAAAAGGAAAGATATACCTATTTGAATGCAGGGTTCCAAAGAATAGCAAGGAGAGAGAAGAAAGCATTTTTTAGTGATCAATGCAAAGAAATAGAGGAAAACAATAGAATGGGAAAGACTAGACATCTCTTCAAGATAATTAGAAATACCAAGGGAACATTTCATGCAAAGATGGGCTCAATAAAGGACAGAAATGGTATGGACCTAAGCAGGAATACACAGAGGAACTGTGCAAAAAAGATCTTCACGACCCAGATAATCATGATGGTGTGATCACTCACTTAAAGCCAGACATCCTGGAATGGGAAGTCAAGTGGGACTTAGGAAGTATCATTATGAACAAACCTAATGAGGTGATGGAATTCCAGTTGAGCTGAAATCCTGAAAGATGATGCTGTGAAAGTGCTGCACTCAATATGCCAGCAAATTTGGAAAACTCAGCAGTGTTTTCAAAAGGTCAGTTTTCATTCCAACCCCAAAGAAAGACAATGCCAAAGAATGCTCAAACCACCACACAATTGCACTCATCTCACACACTAGTAAAGTAATGCTCAAAATTCTCCAAGCCTGGCTTCAGCAATATGGAACTGTGAACTTCCAGATGTTCAAAATGGATTTAGAAAAGGCAGAGGAACCAAAGATCAAATTGCCAACATCCTCTGGATCATGGAAAAAGCAAGAGACTTCCAGAAAAACATCTATTTCTGCTTTATTGACTATGCCAAAGCCTTTGACTGTGTGGATCACAACAGACTCTGGAAAATTCTGAAAGAGATGGGAATACCAGACCACCTGATCTGCCTCTTGAGAAACCTGTATGCAGGTCAGGAAGCAACAGTTAGAACTGGACATGGAACAGCAGACTGGTTCCAAATAGGAAAAGGAGTACATCAAGGCTGTATATTGTTATCTTGCTTGTTTAACTTATATGCAGAGTACATCATGAGAAACACCGAGCTGGATGAAGCACAAGCTGGAATCAAGATTGTTGGGAGAAATATCAGTAACCTCAGATATGCAGATGACACCTACTCCTTATGGCAGAAAGTGAAGAAGAACTAAAGAGCCTCTTGATGAAAGTGAAAGAGGAGAGTGAAAAAGTTGGCTTAAAGCTCAACATTCAGAAAAAGAAGATCATGGCATCTGATCCCGTCACTTCATGTGAAATAGATGGGGAAACAGTGGCTGACTTTATTTTCTGGGCTCCAGAATCACTGTAGATGGTGACTGCAGCCATGAAATTAAAAGATGCTTATTCCTTGGAAGGAAAGTTATGACCAACCTAGACAGCATATTAAAAAGCAGAGACATTACTTTGCCAACAAAGGTCCATCTAGTCAAGGCTATGGTTTTTCTAGTAGTCATGTATGGAGGTGAGAGTTTGACTATAAATAAAGCTGAGTTCCAAAGAATTGATGCTTTTGAACTGTGGTGTTGGAGAAGACTCTTGAGAGTCCCTTGGACTGCAAGGAGATCCAACCAGTCCATCGTAAAGGAGATCAGTCCTGGGTGTTCATTGGAAGGACTGATGAAGCTGAAACTCCAATACTTTGGCCACCTGATGCGAAGAGCTGACTCATTTGAAAAGACCCTGATGCTGGAAAAGACTGAGGGCAGGAGGAGAAGTGGATGACAGAGGATGAGATGGCTGGATGGCATCACCGACTCGATGGACATGGTTTTGGGTGGACTCCAGGAGTTGGTGATGGACAGGGAGGCCTGGCATGCTGTGGTTCATGGGGTCGCAAAGAGTCAGACACGACTGAGCAACTGAACTGAACTAATTCAAAATTATCCTCCTTACCCCAACTACAGCTAAAGTCGAGAAGGTCACCTCCTGGGTACACCTCTCTCTCCTAAAATGGGTCACCTCCGATCCTATGCTGCCCTCCTTAACTGACCCCTATCAGGTCTCCTTCACAGGGCCCACCTCCTTAAAAATCACCCAGCAACAACTCTGTTGACCATCGAAGAAGACACTGAATGACCTGGACACTCTTCAACCTACAACTGTTCCTGACCCAACTACTACAAGACCTCTGGACCAGCGCCCCGAGAGGAACTTCCTTCGAAAACCTGACCACGCTGGTATCTCTACTGTGCCTTCAGGGAACCTTCTACAACCTGACTCCAGATGAAACTGACTTCTTTACTTTCATTCTCTACATCATTCTTCGTCCTAATGAACACTGTTCCTCCTCAGATTCAAGCAACCACCAACCTGGGCCCTTCCGCCCCTCGTCCTGACTGGCCTCTCCCTGTCTCTCTAACCATAAGTGCACTCTTAATGCTAGTCCTTGCTCTAGGCCTAGTGACTGTCTCCCCTCAGGACTGGCCACTTATCCTTCATCTTTCCGTCGGTATCGCCTGCATTGTTAGCTGTGTTCTACTCCTAGGGCGCTACTTCCTCTGCACTGCCAAACTAACAGACCCCTGACACCCCTGTGCCTTATCCTTGCTGCACTCCCCAGCCTCTGGCTAGTCCCTGCCCCCTGCTCAGACACTTATTCCTATGTTCTTTCCTCATGTTATAATACGGCTTCAAGACCATGCACCACGAACCTTGAGGGCGGGAAGTCCAAACCCCTACCCACTGTTAAAGTACAAAAGAGAGGGAGTTTCATGAGCACTTGCTGTAAGCCAAATGGAAGAAACACATGTTTCTATCCCATTACCCACTGGGGGTACTCAGATGGTACTAGATCAGTATCAGGAAAAGAAACAAGAACAAGTTATCAAGAACTTATTTTCCCAGTTACAGGAGACCCCTGAGCCTTATAAATGCCTAGACCTCCTTTCCCAATTATGGCCTCTCCTAAAACCTCCCTCTGACAACCAACACCTTACCCGCCTTCTCAACTCTCCCTTCCAACTCTCCCAGTACACACCACACACATCCCAGTGCTGGACATGCATGTCACTGCCTCCCTCGCCGCACATAGCAATTCCCTTACCCTCAGCCTGGCTGTCACAGGGCAACTATACCTCCCCTTCCCAACAAAAAACTACACAACTCATTGGGCCAGTCTGTGACAATGTCCTGCTCTCAGCCTCTTCAAACCTAACCTGGATCAACTAATCTAGTCCCAGCTACACTGGTCTTACAAACTCTGCCCCCTCCTTCTGTTCCACTTGGTTCTCTGGAACAGCACAGATAATTGCACCAACCCGGGAATCTTCATTCTCTGCGGGACCTATGCTTATTCATGTCTCCCTCTGGACCCCCTGACCTTGCATCTTGGTCTTCCTGACCCCGGGCCTAACATTCCTCAGAGAAGAAGGGGTAGAACCAATAGTCTACCCGCAAGGGGAACTTTCCCACAGGAAAAGACGAGCTGTCATAGCCCCCCTCCTGATTGGGACTGGCGCAGCAGCAGCCCTAGACACGGGGATTGGGGGTATCTCGACCTCGGCCCATTTTTTCCACAAGCTGTCCCAAGAACTTAATGCGGATATGGAGCAGGTAGTGGAGTCCTCCAAAGACAAATTAACTCATTAGCTTCTGTGGCCCTACAAAATAGGCAAGCCCTGGACCTTCTCACCTCAGAAAAGGGAGAGACCTGCTTTTTCCTAGGAGAGAGCTGCAGCTATTTTGTTAATGAAACGGGCATAGTCCAGGGCAGAGTCAAACAACTTAGAGACAAAATTAAACGTTGCAGGAAAGAATTACAAAACCGTTACTCTCCCCAAAACCTGTTCCAACAGGCCCTCCCTTGGTTGTTCCCTGTCTTGGGACCATTGGTACTTGTCATTTTATTCCTCTTATTTAGACCTTGTCTCTTCAATCTCTTTCAAAGGCTTCTCCAAGAACGGATTCGGGCCATCTCTCAAGACCAACTCAAGACTTCTTTTGCTTGAGACCCTGATGGCTAGAATAAAAAATCAACACTACGAGCCTTAGATTTCCTTCCTCCCAGACAACAAACCCCTGATTCATTTTTCAGCATGAAGAAGCCCTGAACATTAACGGTGCCCACCTCTCTTTCTGCTTTTGTATATATCGCTTAGGGTCTAAAATGAAGGAAAGTTATAAGGCTCAAAATAGCCTGGAGTTAAAACTCCCCTCCAGGTCCTCCCTACCATTCTATGCAAAACAGAGAACTCTCTCACCCGAAGAAAAAAAATGGACATTAAGGTTGATTACGCTCAGCTCCCAGAGGGTCCAGCCTCTGGCCGATCTCCAGAATTCCCTACCAGAGCCGTTTGAGAGATAACTACTCCGAGCAACCTTGGAGGAGAACAGGCCCTGTTATGACAGTAGATTTCCACATCTATGCCTAGATATATACATGCTCTTTTCTTGGGTTAGTGCAGCAGCTCACTAATCTGACTGCTGCCCCTTCTCACCTCATTAAAGGTGATCTGTTCTTGTAAAGTGCTTGTCTCATTCTTTTTCTGAACCTCGACTTCTCTAACTCCCTTACCCTACATCTATGACTTTTTAATTTTCTTTTTCAGTTCCACTTATCTGTGAGATCATACAGTATTTTCCTTCCTCTGTCTAACGTACTTCATTACCCTAATGCCCTCGCATACCATCCATGTACTGTAAGGCAGGATTTCCTTCTCTTTTATAGCTGAAGAATGATCACGAGTATGCACACACCGCAGTTTCTTTATTGATTCTCTCATCATTGGATATGGACATTGTTTCCATGTCTTCGATACTGTACATAACGCTTCCAACAACATGGGGTGCATCAGTTCAGTTCAGTTCAGTCACTCAGTCATGTCTGACTCTTTGCGACCCCATGAATCGCAGTACACCAGGCCTCCCTGTCCATCACCAACTCCTGGAGTTCACTCAGACTCACGTCCAGTGATGCCATCCAGCCATCTCATCCTCTGTCATCCCCTTCTCCTCCTGCCCCCTGCAGGGGTCCAGCCCTGGTGGATCCAGGCTAATTCGAAGTGGGGATGGCGTGGGTGAGGAAAAATTTATTTAATTAGAAATATAAAGAGAAACTAGGAAGAAATAGTATAGTAGGAAAATTAGTAGAGAAAAGAGGCTGAATAACTTGGTTTACGGGGAAAGCCAATAAAATCTCAGGACAAGAGATTTGCACCATCTATGTTGGGCCACCAGTGCCTGTTTGAATATCGGACAGTGCCCTGCCTTGGGCTCTCTCTCTCACGGAACTTAGAGGCCAGGGCAAGTAAGTAGATGTGATGAGCCTCCTCGCTCCAGATGGGAATTCAGCCAGAAATTAGAGTAAAGAGGAGACATGGGGGAAACCAGTCCAATGACTGGCCCATCCTCTATTGTCCAGAAAGGCCTTTTATACCTTTTTTTCACATAGAGATCAATGGATAATATATAAAATTATGCAGCGTCAGCAGCCCTGACTCTTATCCAGACCAGGCTTTCTCTCTGCATACCTAGTTGTATACATAAGTCTTGGGTGATTTACATCATCTTATGGCCAGAGGGCCAATTAACATTTTACGGCCTTTTTTCTGATAAGGGTTTGTCAACCAGAAGACTTATTTATGTTGTTCTTCCCAAAGTCTGGTGCCACTCTCAGAAAGCACTAAATAAAGTTACATTCTTACATAGCAAAGATACAACAATTTATAACAAGTAAAAGGAGTACAGTGATTTATAACAAAAAAAGTAATTAACTCAAAAGTCTAGTGTTGCTAACATCAAAACTACTATATTCCTATTTTTGCATCCTGATTACATTGATTAATATCCCTCAGGTGCCTAAAAGATAAAGAATATGGAGGCCTGGCAGCAATCATTGAGTCAACAGTGGAAACCTATCACCAATATAATTTTTACCTCTTTAGAAAAGACTCTGTATCTTTAAGATGCTTTAAGCTTTGTGCCTCTTGCAGTTGGGGGGCTGTAAACAATTCACAAGTTGTAAAAAGTCCGGGGCAACCTGTTAGACAAGTTAGAGAGCCATCAAAGGGGGTTTGAGCTGAAACATTCCTTTCAAATGCAGAAGACTGAAGCCCTAAGTTAACTTTTCCAGAGAGTGTCAGAAGAGTGGAAAACCACAGTACAAGAAGATCAGGCCGACTCTGGTTTTGGGGGGTAGATGTTCAGGAAAACTCAGGGGGAACCCCTGAAGCCAGATCACGCCTTTGCATTTTGTCGGGCTTCCTTCCTCATGACCTTTGCCATGGGCGGGATTCCTCACACTGGCTCCCGGCAGCCCCCAATCCCTCCCAGCATCAGAGTCTTTTCCAATGAGTCAACTCTTCACATGAGGTGGCCAAAGTACTGGAGTTTCAGCTTTAGCATCATTCCTTCCAAAGAAATCCCAGGGCTGATCTCCTTCAGAATGGACTGGTTGGATCTCTGTGCAGTCCAAGGGACGCTCAAGAGTCTTCTCCAACACCACAGTTCAAAAGCATCAATTCTCCAGCACTCAGCTTTCTTCACAGTCCAACTCTCACATCCATACATGACCACTGGAAAAACCATAGCCTTGACTAGACAGACCTTTGTTGGCAAAGTAATGTCTCTGCTTTTCAATATGCTATCTAGGTTGGTCATAACTTTTCTTCCAAGGAGTAGGCGTCTTTTAATTTCATGGCTGCAGTTACCATCTGCAGTGATTTTGGAGCCCCCAAAACCAAAGTCTGACACTGTTTCCACTGTTTCCCCATCTATTTCCCATGAAGTGATGGAACCAGATGCCATGATCTTCGTTTTCTGAATGTTGAGCTTTAAGTCAACTTTTTCACTCTCCACTTTCACTTTCATCAAGAGGCTTTTTAGTTCCTCTTCACTTTCTGCCATAAGGGTGGTGTCATCTGCATACCTGAGGTTATTGATATTTCTCCTGGGAATCTTGATTCCAGCTTGTGCTTCTTCCAGCCCAGCATTTCTCATGATGTACTCTACATAGAAGTTAAATAAACAGAATGACAATATACAGCCTTGATGTACTCCTTTTCCTATTTGGAACCAGTCTGTTGTTCCATGTCCAGTTCTAACTGTTGCTTCCTGACCTGCATATAGGTTTCTCAAGAGGCAGGTCAGGTGGTCTGGTATTCCCATCTCTTTCAGAATTTTCCACAGTTTGCTGTGATCCACACAGTCAAAGGCTTTGGCATAGTCAATAAAGCAGAAATAGATGTTTTTCTGGAATTCTCTTCCTTTTTCGTTGATCCAACAAATGTTGGCAATTTGATCTCTGGTTCCTTTGCCTTTTCTAAATCCAGCTTGAACATTTGGAAGTTCACGGTTCACATATTGCTGAAGCCTGGCTTGGAGAATTTTGAGCATTACTTTACTAGCGTGTGAGATGAGTGCAATTGTGTGGTAGTTTGAGCATTCTTTGGCATTGCCTTTCTTTGGAACTGGAATGAAAACTGATCTTTTCCAGTCCTGTGGCCACTGCTGAGTTTTCCAAATTTGCTGGCATATTGAGTGCAGCACTTTCACCGCATCATCTTTCAGGATTTGAAAGAGCTCAACTGGAATTCCATCACCTCCACTAGCTTTGTTCGTAGTGATGCTTTCTAAGGCCCAGTTGACTTCACATTTCAGGATGTCTGGCACTAGGTGAGTGATCACACTATCGTGATTATCTTGGTCATGAAGATCTTTTTTATATAGTTCTTCTGTGTATTCTTGCCACCTCTTCTTAATATCTTCTGCTTCTGTTAGGTCCATACCATTTCTGTCCTTTATCAAGCCCATCTTTGCATGAAGAGACACCAAGGGAACATGGGGTGCATATATCTTCTCAAATTGCCATTTTCATTTTCTTTAAAGGCCCAAAGGTAAACGTGCTTGATGGTTCTATTTTTAGTTTAGAGGAACCTGCAGAGCGTTCCCCACAGTGGCCGGACCAATTCACACTCCCGCCAGCAGGGCCCAGGGCTTCCCTTTCCCCCACGTGCTCACCAACACTGCTTGTTTCTTGCCCTTTGACCGTCCCAGCCTGACATTTGCTGGACACCAGCCGCTGTGAAGGTGCGCTGCACAGCCCTGTGGCTCCTGGCCTTCTCCAGCGCCTGCTTGCCCGGCAATGCTCCTGCAACAGGTGAGGAGTGAAGGCGAGAGCTCGTCTCCTCTTGTTCACCTGGACCCTGGGCAGGGCCAGTCCAGGGTTCTGCGGGGCCTGACATTGACTCAAGCGTTCAGATCCCTCCTTAGGCAAAAAAAAAAAAAAAAAAAAAAGGTGTCACCGAATACAATACAGACATGGCCCCCAAATATAAAATGTGACCCCCAGGTCTCTGCTGCGGCCCTGAAGTGTTTTCAGGGACTGAGAACAGAGAGCAAATGTTTGAACAAAGAAGCTGCCATATCTCTTATCAATCAGAAAATTTGAAAAATTCATGAATCTATTAGCCAGGAACTGTGGATGAAGGCCAAATATATATTTCCTAAAAGTCGCAATATCACAGGCACATCACATCTGAGTTTCTTTTGAAATGAGAAATCTACGTAATCAATCACAAAACATAAAATGCTGAAACCACAAGATAAGACATTTATTGAAGACTATTTTTTCTTTCTTCCTTCCTTTTTTTTTTTTTTTCTTTTTCACTGTGACCTAGGGCTTGTGGGGTCTTAGTTCCCAGTCCAGGGATTGAACCTGAGCCAGAGACAGTGAGAGTGCAGAGTCCTAAGCACTGGGCCACCATACCATTTTTCTCAGAAGTCAGGCATGCCTATCACAACCTGTATGATACCTGTTTCCTATACTTCTGGTCTGATCCTCTTTGGTTGCCTCTTTTTAGGGGAATAGTCATGTATATTAATTAGTATGAATATTCTACTAATAAAGTGTTAGCCATTTCTGACTGTTTGCGATCCCATGGACTGTAGCCTGTAAGAGCCCTCTGTCCATGGAATTCTCTCAGCAAGGATACTGAAGTGGGTTGCCATTCCCTTCTCCAGGGGATCTTCCTGACCCAAGGATCAAACCCTGGACTCCTACACTGAGGGCAGATTCTTTACCATCTGAGGTAGCAGAGAAGACCATTATACGAAGAAATAAAATTAATTATATTATATCTAAAATAGAATAGAAAGAAGATACAGTATTTCCACTGGCACCATTGATTGATGGACGTTTTTTTTCCTGTAGTTTAAGAAAGTAAAAAATATATTGATATTTCTATCTAACTATAAAATAAACTTTCTATCACTCCCATAGCTTCTTCCTGAAAGTGTCTAAGACGTTTATGATCATAGTTAAACTTGTGAACATTAAAGAATTTTTTCCAGCAAGTTCACAGGTTTTTTTCCACACATGACTTAAGCCTTCCTGTGGCTTTGAAAAGAAGGCCATCCAGAGTGAGGGGTCGTGAACTGTGTTTCTGTGTGAGGTCTGGACTTTGGGGTCTCAGCTGAATGGGGCAAAGTTCTTCCTTTATCACCCCACTTTGCGTGGGCCTGTGTCCCCATCAGCAGTTCCCACAGACCCTCAGATCCATGAAGACGCACAGCCCGTGTGCCCTGTTCTGGAAACCCTTCTGGGCAAAGGAGCTTTCCACACTCAGCTTTTCTTCCTGGGTTCCACCATCCACCGTGTGTGAGTCTTCCTGCCCAAGTCTGAATGGTTTTGAGAAATCTTTCAGTGTTCTTTTCCGGAAAGTCCAGTGTTTCTGTGTTGCAGGGTTATCCCACCCGATGACCAGGGCTGGAGCCCGTTTCTCTTTTCTGGTTGTGCCGGCGGCTGGGGGATCCCACCATGGACCTGAGCATCACTGGACGGGTAGTCATGTCAGAGCCACGTGCAGTGAAGCCTCTCGGCCTCTGGGGGCCTCAGGATCTCCCGCTGCAGCGTGGGGTGTGGGGTGGAGGGGTGGGACCTTCTGCCTCCTCAGGGCCGCCCCTCCTCCATGGCCTGGGGCGTCCAAGTTCCCCTTCTGTGTTTGGCCAAGGCTCTGTCTCCGTCACCCTCTGGCTTCCTGCTGGGGCTTCCTCGTTCCCTCCCCACATTTGGGGCGCTTCCCTCCCCCGCAGAGGGACCTGAACTGGCTCTGTGCTAGCGGATGCCTACATGGTGCCGCTGCTGCTGCTGCCCCTGCTGTGGGGGGGTGAGTGGGGGAGGGGTGGGGAACAGGGCTCACGGCAGGAGGAGAGGGTCAAGTGTGGGGAGGGGCTGGAGCTGCCGCTGAGCCTCTGTGTCCCCCAGGGTCCCTGCAGGAGCTTCCAGGGTACGAGCTCCGAGTGCAGGAATCAGTGGCGGTGCAGGCGTGCATGGACGTCCTCGTGCCCTGCTCCTTCTCCTATCCCTGGCCTCCGAGATATCTATGGTATTCCTCTGACGAACTCTTCATCTACTGGTTCCGGGAAGGAGACCGCCAATCCGATGATGCTGTGGCCACAAACGACCGAAAGAAACGAGTGAAGTCAGAGACCCGGGGCCGATTCCACCTCGTCGGGGACCCCAGGGACAACGACTGCTCCCTGAGCATCCAAGAGGCCAGGTGGAGTGACTCCGGAGTCTACTACTTGCGAGTGGAGAGAGGATCTGTGAGATACAGTTACAGAGAGAAGCAGCTGAACTTGCAGGTGACAGGTGTGACAGGGGGCCCAGGAGAGGGCCCTGGCCCATGGAGGCTCCTCTATTAGAATGGGAATGGGGTATAGGAGCCCTCCCTGCTCCAGGTCTTGGGGTTTGAGGGTTCAGGAGAGACCCAGAACTGGGAATGAGTTGTGACCCTCACCCTCTGAGTCCAAGCATCTCCCTCTGTCTCCTCATCTCCTTTTCTCCAGAGAAACCCAACATCCAGTTCCTGGAGCCTCTGGAGTCTGGCCGCCGCACACCTCTGACCTGCAGCCTGTCGCTAGCTTGTGGTCAGCCACACTATCTCCTGTTCTCCTGGGCGGGGGACATCCTTGATGCCATGAACCCAGACACCCTCCACTCCTCGGAGCTCACCCTCACCCCGAGGCCCCAGGACCACGGCACCAACCTCACCTGTCGGGTGACACTCCCGGGAGCGCAGGTGACCCTGGAGAGAACCCTCCAACTCAACGTCTCCTGTGAGCGTGGAGGGGTGGCGGGGTCCCTGAGGGTGGTGGGGTCTGTGTGAGTGTGTGAGTGTGTAGAGAGAAGGCCAGCCCACTCTTCTATGGGTCTGTGCCCTGGGAGCTGAGGTGGGGAGTGGCCGTGAAGGACAGACCCCAATTGCTTGTTTCCCTCCTGGGGTGCTGGTCAGTTTCCACCCCACTCCTCCCTCTGCAGCAAGCCCATGTCTTTCTGCCCCAGATGCCCCGAGGAACCTCCGCATCAGCCTCTCCTTCAGAAACATCACAGGTAGGGCAGGACCTCTCCTCTCCAGGGCTGGGTCCTGCTCCTGGGACCGCCTCCAAGGGGTGGGGGGATGGGCTTGAGGGTGATCAGATATGGGAAGAGCAAGGAGAAAATCCCCACCCCGCTCCACATCCCATGCACTAGACCACACACACATGCAATACACACAGAGACACACACACAGGCACACACACAGAATACACACATGAACATGCACTGAGACACGCACAGAAACGCCCATACACACAGGCGCACACACATCACACATGTCCACATACACACAGTTATACCCATAGCACAGGCACCCACCATGCACACATACGCTCATGCACACACACATACACCCCACACATTTACACACTCACACACCCTGTTCAAAGCCCATTTCCTTCACCATGGGTCTATTATATGGCTTTCTTCCACAAAAGCCTCCTTAGTCCCATCTCCTGCTGCCTTCAGTGAATCAACTTCTCAAGCCTTGAGGCTCTGGGTTTCTTTCCAAGCAGACCAGGCCTGTCCCATTGAGACACCAAGTTTCCCCTGAGATATGAGGCCCAGACACGTTGGCTCAGCCTGCTTAGGGTGGAAAGGTCCAGCCCTGGGACCAAAGGGAACCCACCTGGCTGGCTGGGGGAGGAGAGAGTGAGGCCAGGAGATCCTGAAAGGAGGGAGGAGGAAACCTCAGCCTCCCCCAGCTCTCCTGCTGCACTTTCCCTCAAAGCCCTCAAGATTCTGCAGAACGCCTCATCTATTCTCATCTCAGAGGGCCAGGCACTGCAGCTGCTGTGTGTTGCTGACAGCAACCCCCCTGCACAGCTGAGCTGGTTCTGGGGATCCCCAGCCCTGGAGTCTACCCCCGTCTCCAGTACCGGGGTCTTGGAAATACCACAAGTAGCGGCTGGAGATGGAGAAGTCACCTGCCGAGCGCAGAACCCTCTGGGCTCCCAGCAAGTTTCCTTCAGCCTCTCTGTGCAGAGTGAGTTGCAGGACAGGTGCTGGGGGCGGGCAGCCTGGGCAGGTGTGTGCCTTTGGGAGGGCTGGGTCTGGGGACTGAGCTTCACCCCCTCTCCCTTCCCCAGAAGGCCCCCCTCCCTGCAGCTGTGAGACTGAGGAGCAGCAGGGCTCCTGGCCCCTGGTCCTCACCCTGATCAGGGGGGCCCTCATGGGGGCTGGCTTCCTCCTCACCTATGGCCTCACCTGGACCTACTACACCAGGTGAGCACAGCTGTCTCCCTGCGGGGAAGTCCAGGGAATGGCTCTGGAGTTGCCTGTGGGGCTTGGCGGTCCTGTCCTGCCTGCAGCTAAACTGTGTGACTCTCCAGGGACTTCCGTGTCGGTCCAGTGGTTGAGCCTGCGAGTTTCCACTGCAAGGGGCAGGGGTTCGATCCCGGGTTGGAGAACTAAGTTTGCACATGCCTTGAGGCAGAGCCCAAAATGAATGAAATGGGTCTGCCTCTCTGACCTGAAACCGTATTGGCTCTGCAGGTGTGGCAGCCACTAGGGAGCTGGGCTGAGGGGTGTGGCCGAGCCTGCTCTCTGTCATGAGGAGATTCATCTGAGGATGCAGAGCCCAGAGGACAGATGTGGGGACATCACTGCGAGCTTCTCCCTGGAAACTCTCGCCTCCAACCCTGTGTCATTCGCATCCACGAGCCTTCATTTGTAGAGAAGACTGCGTGACAGTAGGAAGATTCACTACCACTGAAAAGAGACTTTCTGACTTAACTCACTTAGTATGAGATTACTCATGATTTTACATGTATCAATAACTCATTGTTGGTTCTGCTTGGTTTTTGTCTTGAAAATAGTATTTTACATGTGACTATTCCTCCAGTTATGTATGGACTCTAAAATACGATGACATTGCCTTTGCTTGCAAATTTTGTCTCTTTCACAGTAACGTTGATGTGAATGGTGTGATGAAAATAGGAGGCCTAGCACTTTTCTCCTGGTGGGTGTGGAACTGCTTCATCATACATTTGGCATTTATTTAGTTCGAGAAGGTAGCCTCAGAGAGTTCTTTTGAGTAGTTAGATGAGTTTATATCCCATGGTCATATATGAGGGTTCTGAGCTTTCTATACCCTCAGCAGCACTTGTACTACCTACATGGTCCATTTTCGGCACTGCACTCCACTGTGGCAGTATCTCCTTGCCTTTTTAGTTTATTTCCCTCACGTGCAATGATGTTGAGCCATCTGAATATCTTCCTTAGGGAAATTCCTGTTTGGATCTTTGCCCATTTAAAAATAAAAATTGGGCAGTCTTTTTCTTGTTAATTGAGTTCTTTAGTCTGGATGTGACTTTTTAAAAATCAAAATATAACTGATTTATAATGCTGTATTTGTTTCACAGTACAGCAAGGTGATTCAGTTATATACGTATAGTCTCCTCCGATTCTTTCCCGTTATACTTTTTTACAAGATTGTTAGTATACTTCCCTGGGCTAGACAGCTGGTCCTTGTTGGTTATCTATTTTAGATACAGCAGGGGGGCCTGGTGGGCTGCCGACTATGGGGTCACACAGAGTCAGACACGACTGAAGTGATTGAGCAGCAGCAGCAGCCGTGTGTGTTTGTCAATCCCAACCTCCCAATTTATCCTTCCTCCCTCTGAAAAGATTTTAGGATTTTTACCCTTTAAGAAACTAAGAAATGTAAACAGAGTATTTCTAAATAAATATTAGAGAAAGTTTTTTTGTTTTTTTTTTGGTTTGTTTCCAGAACTGGTTAATGGGAGGGTGTAAAATGTTTAGAGGCCCTGTCAAATTTAGGAAACCTTATGAAATACCAATTCTAAAGAGCATCAAGGTCACAGGTTATTTCCACACATGGCTTGAGCTTTCATGTGGCTTTGAAAACAAGGTCATGCAGTGTGAGGGGTCCTGAATGCCCTTCTCGTGAAGTCCAGGCTTCTGGGGTGCAGAGTGGGGCAAGGCTCTCACTTCAGCCACCCTGTTTTGCATGGGCCTGTGCTCTGGGGGTTGGTCCTACAGACCCTCAGGTCCACAAAGACCCATAGGCCTGTGCCATGTTTGGAAAACCCTTCTGAGCAAAGGAGCTTTAATGCTCAAGTTTTCCTTCCTGGGCTCCATTCTCCACTGTTTTGGGGTCTGGAAACTTTTTCCTGCCTGAACTGGAGTGGTTTTGAGAAATTTTTCAATATCCTTTTCCAGAACGTTCGGTGTATTTCAGCTGCAGGTGGGTCCTGCCAGATGACCGGGGCCGGACCTCCTTTCTCTTTTTCTGGTTTCACTGCTTACGGGGCGATCCTATGGTGAACATGAAATTCATTTGGAAGGTGATCATGTCACATCCAGGCTTCCCTGGTATCTCGGTGGTAAAGAGTCAGGCTGCAATGCAGAAGATGCGAGTTCAGTACCTGGGTTGGGAAGATCCCCTGGAGAAGGAAATGGCAACCCGCTCCACTATTCTTGCCTGGGAAATCCTGTGGGATGAGAAACCCAGCAGGCTACAGTCTCTGGGGTCACAGAGTCGGAGACAATGTAATGAGTAAACAACAGCATTTCAGAATCACATCTGGTGAAACCTCGCCAGCTCTGGGGGCTTCATGCTCTCCCCTGCAGCCTGTGGAAGGAGCGATGGGGGAGGGGTTGGAGGGAGAACGGGAAACACTGTGATTTCTCATCAACACCCCCAGCCCCGCCTATGGAGTCCATCTTCCCCTTCTTCGCCAGCCAATCTTCATCACCTGCTGCCTTCCTGGCTGCTTGTAGGGGCTTCCTCCTTCCTTCCCCACATTCGGGGCACTTCCTCCTTGATGGAGGAACCTGGACCTGGGCTGGAGGATGCGGACATGGTACCCCTGCTGCTGCACCCAGAGACTCTCCATTCCTTGAAGCTCGCCCCTACCCCGAGGCCCCAGGACCATAGCACCGACCTCACATGTAGGGTGAATCTCCAAGGATCTCAGGTGACCATGGACAGAGCCATCCAGCTCAATGTCTCCTGTGAGTGTGGAGGGGTGGCTGAGTCCCTGAGGCAGTGGGCTGTGTGTGTGTGTGTGTGTGTGTGTGTGTGTGTGTGTGTGAGTGTGTAGAGAGAAGGCCAGTCTACTCTTCTATGGGTCTGCACCCTGGGAGCTGAGGTGGGGAGTGGCCGTGAAGGACAGCCTCCCCCCCAACACTTCCTGGTTTCCCTCCTGGGGTGCTGGTCAGTTTCCATCCCACTCCTCCCTCTGCAGCAAGCCCATGTCTTTCTGCCCCAGATGCCCCGAGGAACCTCCACATCAGCCTCCCCTTCAGAAACGTCACAGGTAAGACAGGACCTCTCCTCTCCAGGGCTGGGTCCTGCTCCTGGGACCGCCTCCAAGGTGAGTCAGGGGAGTGGGCTTGAGTGTGATCAGATATGGGAAGAGCAAGGAGAAAATCACCACCCTGCCCCACCTCCCATGCACTAAACCACACACACATGCAATACACACATACACATATGCACAGATATTAATAGATCCTGGGAAGGCCAGAGGGTGAGACCTCAGCCTCCCCCACCTCTCCCACTATGCTTTCCCCAAAGCCCTCAAGATTCTGCAGAACACCTCATCCCTTCTCATCTCAGAGAGCCAGGCACCGCAGCTGCTGTGTGTTGCTGACAGCCACCCCCCTGCACAGCTGAGCTGGTTTCCAGGGTCTCCCGCCCTGGAGGCCGCCCCCAACTCCAGCACCAGGATCCTGGATATGCAGGACCTAGGATCTGCAGAAAGAGAGTTCACCTGGTGAGCTCAGAACCGTCTGGGCTCCCAGCACGTTTCCAGAGGACAGATGTGCAGACATCACTGTGAGCTTCTCCCTGGAAATGCTTGACTCCAAATCTGTCTCCTTTCCACCCAAGGGTTTTAATCTTTTAATTTGTAGAGGTGACTGTGTGATGACCCAAAGAGTAAATTCCACTGAAAAGAGACTTTTATTCCTTTCATTTTCCAAGAATACATGGTCCCTCATCAGGACAGGGCCCAGGGGGAAGCACGAGGTTGTGCTCAAGGAGCAGGAGCAGGGAAGCCTTCCTTCGAGTTTCCACGGGAAAGACAAGGCTTCTTGTTGTTGTTCAGTTGCTCGGTCACGTCCAGCTCTTTGCAGGACAGCATGCTAGGCTTCCATGTCCTTCACCATCTCCCGGAGCTTGCTCAAACGCATTTTCATTTAGCTGGTGATGCCATCCAACCATCTCATCCTCTGTTGTCCCCTTCTCCTTCTGCCTACAATTTCCCCCATCATCAGGGCCTTTTCTAAGGAGTTGGCTCTTCACACCACGTGGCCGAAGTATTGGAACTTCAGCTTCAGCATCATTCCTTCTGTTAGGGAAAGCACACTGACTGAAACCACCCACCCTGGCAAGGCACCACAGTAACCATTTGCATGAGGTGTTCTACGACAGGAGGTCCTGGTAAGGAACACGGAGCTAATAAGCCTCCACCACCAGAAGAGTTCTGGAAAGGTCAAATGGAGACACCACATGTCTGACCACCTCCCAGAATCCTTCTCTCTGGCATCCATCTTGGCGGAACAAGGCATGCACCACCAGCAAGGACTCTGAGCCTGAATGTTTGGCTAAAGACAACCAGGAAACTAATCCCATCACCATACAACCCAAGACTGCAAGCCATGTGACAGAGCTGTTCTCCTGGGTTCCCTTACCCTGCTGCTCTCCACCCGGGCGCCCTTTCCCGATAAAATCTCTTGCTTTGTCAGCACATGTGCCTCCTCGGACAATTCATTTCTGAGTGTTAGGACAAGAGCCCAGTTTCAGGCCCTGGAAGGGGTCCCTCTTCCTGCAACACTTCCAGTGAATATTCAGGGTTGATTTCCTTTAGGATGGACTGGTTGGATCTCCTTGCAGTCCAAGGGACTTTCAAGAATCTTCTCCAACACCACAGTTCAAAAGCATCAATTCTTTGGCACTCAGCTTTCTTTATAGTCCAACTCTCACCTCCATACATGACTACTGGAAAAACCATAGCTTTGACTATACCGAACTTTATCAAGTAAAGTAATGTCTCTGCTTTTCAATATGCTGTCTAGGTTTGGAAGAAAATATAGCTTTTCTTCCAAGCATCTTTTAATTTCATGGCTGCAGTCACCATCTGCTATGATTTTGGAGCCCCCCCAAATAAACTCTGTCATTGTTTCCCCATCTATTTGCCATGAAGTGATGGGATGAGATGCCATGAACTTAGTTTTTTGAATGTTGGGTTTTAAGCCAGCTTTTCCAGTCCCCTCTTTCACCTTCACGTAGAGGCTGTTTAGTTTCCTTCTCACTTTCCACCATAAGGGTGGTGTCATCTGCATATCTGTGGTTATTGTTATTTGTCCTGGCAATCTTGATTCCAGCTAGTGCTTCGTCCAGCCCAGCATTTCTCATGATGTACTGTGCATATAAGTTAAAAAAGCAAGGTGACAATATGCAGCTGCGACATACTCCTTCCCCAATTTTGAACCAGTTTCTTGTTCCATGTCTGGTTCTAACTGTTGCTTCTTGACCTGCAAACAGGTTGTAGGAGGCAGGTAAGGTAGTCTGGTCTTCTCATCTCTTGAGGAATTTCCCACAGTTTGTTGAGATCCACACAGTCAGGAAAGAGTCTGCCTGCAATGCTGGAGACCTGGTTCAACTCCTGGATCAGGAAGCTCCCCTGGAGAAGGGATAGACTACCCACTCCAGTGTTCTTGGGCTTCCCTGGTGACTCAGCTGGTAAAGAATCCACCTGCAATGGGGGAGACTGGGGTATGATCCCTGGGTTGGGGTGGTCCCCTGGAGCAGGGCATGGCAACTGACTTCCAGTATTCTTGCCTGGAGAATCCCCATGGACAGAAGAGCCTTGCGGGCTGCAGTCCATGGGGTCACAAAGCGTGGGAGATGACTGAGGGAACAAGCACATCACAGCAGCACAGCACTTCTTTCCTGGTGGGTGTGGACGTGTTTTGCCATAAGGTCAGCATTTATTTAATTCTGGAAGGCAATCTCAAAGAGTTCTGTCATTAGCCAAGTCAGTTTCCATCCCAGCACCATATATGAGGGCTCTGAGCTTTTTACAACCTCAGCTGCACTTGTGTTACCTGCAGGCTCAGTTTTCAGTGCTGCACTCCACTTGGTAGTATCTCATTGCCCTTTTCATTTATTTCCGTTTGGTGCAATTGACAGGGTAAAAGGCAGGAAGGCCAGGGGTCACTGAATGGAGGAAATAGGCTGCAAGTTTCAGACATTTTTTGTCTCTCCTTAAGCAGCAGGAGGAAACAAACTACAAGTGTTAGATTTTTTCCCCTTATCTGTACAAATTTAAAAAGAGATTTCTTTTAAAATTCTTTGTTGCCATGATGACACCTGGTTCCACTTGAACTTAACTTTTCTCAGACTTTGAACTAACTAATGCATTTTTCTTATGGAAATGTTTGTCTTAAGCTATGTTAATGAACTATGTTCAGTTCAGTTCAGTTGCTCAGTTGTGTCCCACTCCTTTTGACCGCATGGACTGCAGCATGCCAGGCCTCCCAGTTCATCACTAACTCCCGGAGTTTACTCAGACTCATGTCCATTGAGTCAGTGATGGCATCCAAGCATCTCACCCTCTGTTGTCGCCTTCTCCTCCCACCTTCAATCTTTTCCAGCATAAGGGTCTCTTCAAATGAGTCAGCTCTTTGAATTTTTGTCTCCAGGCTATGGGCTTCCCTCATAGTTCAGTGGGTAAAGAATCTGCCTGCAATGTGGGCGACCTGGGTTCCATCACTGGGTTGTGAAGATCCCCTGAAGAAGGGAAAGGCTACCCACTCCAGTACTCTGGCCTGGAGAATTCCATGGGGGTCACAAAGAGTCACACATGACTGAGCGACTTTCACTTCACTTCTGTCTTCAAGTTGGTTCCACCTAAAACTCAGAACTGACTTGACAAACCAGTATGTTTTACTCATGCAGATGTTCTCTAAGCTACTTTGCTGGCGATGGAATGAAACACCAACACTGCAGAGTGGTTTGAATCTTTATATTTTAACACTTGCTTCTTACAGCTGCTTTATTTTATATCCCTTGCACAACAACCTACAGGGCAAGCTGCCAAGCACTATGATTCAGAGACTATACAGTGCGCAGGCGCAGGGCGAGATAACCTTTACCTTGACTTATTTACTGCAGCTAAGACTTTGTTTTGGGGAACTTCTTCATCAACTTAGAATCCGTTTTGTCCCAGGGTCTGTTCCTTTTGAGGAATCACAGAAACATCCTTGTGTGCAAGAAATGTTCTTTTCCCATGGGAACAAACAGGATTCTTAGCTGAACATCTCGTTTGCAAGAATGTTCAGCCCTGGTTGAGAGTCTCGTTTGCAAGCACTTCTCAACCTTCTTTATACCTTGTTCCCTACATACTTTAATGAGACTGTATTTGCTTGGAAACCTGCATTTCTTCAAGATTCATGTCAATCATTTTATGGCCCAGGGATAACTCACCTTGTGCCAATGTTATCTCAGAATGCGTGTTCTGAGTGAGGGGCCTGATGCCAGTCTCTGAGTTTTGAGACATTTCTTTTCTCCAATTAGCAGCCTGCTAGTAGCTATATAACATCCACCTAAAGACTAGCGGGGGGCACTCTTTCTGCCCCCTTCTGATGTCTATGTCATAAGCTTTCTCTATCTCTTTTATACTTTAATACAACTTTATTACACAAGAGCTCTGTGGGATCAAGCCTTGCCCCAGATTGAATTCCTCTCTTCTGGAGGCCAAGAATCCAGGCATCTTACACGGCTCAGCAACAACCATTGCACAAAGATGTTGAACCATTTGACTTTGCTTTTGTGAAATGCCCTGTTTGGTTTCTCACTTATTTAATAATAAAAATTGGGCAGTCTGTTTTGAAAAAATAAAAAGGTTTGAGTTCTTTATTTTTTATGTGTATTTTTAAAAATTGTAGTTAATGGTTTTATAATGTTGTGTTAGTTTCACAGTGCAGCAAGTTGATTCTGTATATATATACATACACACACACACACACACATACATATACATATATATATATTCTGTTCAGGTTGTTTTCCATATATAATATATATAACATATATATTCTGTTCAGGTTGCTTTCTATCATAGCTTACTACAAGATGCTGAGTAATGTTCCCCGTGTGATATATTTGGTACTTGTTGGTTATCTACTTTATATATAGTAGTGGTACATGGTAATTCCAAACTTCTACTTTACCCTCTACAAAGTGAGTCTTTTGACTTGTGACTTTCTCTCCCCCTCTTCTCTCTCTCTTCTTTGCTGTGCAGGAGTCTAAAAATTATTTTATGAAATCCTCTCATCAGTGTTTTCATTTGTACACAGTGTGCTGTCTGTCCACTTATGAAATCTTTGCATATCTCAATATCTTTTTAAAATTAAAGTATAGATGATATATAACATTTATGTTAGTTTCAGGTGTACAACAGAATGCCCCTCCACAAAATATATTCCAAAATGATCACCATGACAGGACCTAGTTGCCAGCTGCCAGCATATACAGTGTTAATGACTGTAGTCAATTGCTATAGCTTTGTAGTAGAGTTGATATCAGAGAGTATCATACCTCCAGCTTTGTTCTTCTTTCTCAAGATTGTTTTGACTACTTGATGTCTTTGATGGCTTCAATAAAATTTGGAATTATTTGTTCTAGCCCTTTTCAAAATGCCATGGGTATTTTAGATAAGGATTGAATTGAATATGTATTGCAAGGCTACAATGGACATTTTCACAATTTTCATTCTTCTGTTAGCATGGTATAGCTTTCAATTTCTTTGTGTCTTCTTCAGTTTCTTTCATCAATGGCTTATGTCTTTTCTCCTTGATGAAATTTATTCCTGGGTATTTTATTCTCTTTGATGCAGTTGTCCACGGGAAAGTTTTAAAATGCTTTCTTTCTGGTAGATATCTTCCTGCATTTCCCAGTACTACATACAATCATATTCTTGTGTATATATTGGGGACAGCAGGAAAAAATGGTCCTTGAGGACAGGAAATAGCTTCACTCAGATATTAGGTATCATGTTGCAAAAACTCACCCTTCATTTTCACCAGAGAAGGCCTTTTCCTGGGTATCTGTCTGGTGCCCATGCTGGTGGGGCCAGGAGTCATCTCCCCAGCCCTCCTCCCACTGTCCTGGGGTCTAGGACGGTCAACAGCACTTCCTCTCTCCAGCACAAGAAGGAGGCTCCAGGGCCACATTACTTTATCATCCAGCATCATTTAGTTTTCCTCTTCGTCTCATCTTTTTAAAGTTCACACCTCCAAAACTACCATTAGTACTTCCGTGTCATGGTGAATACCACCTCATAAAATGTTACTATTGATTTGCTTTTAAAAATCTATGCATGGAACTTCCCTGGTGGTCCAGCGGTTAAGAACGCACCTGCCAATGCAGGGACGCTCGTTTGATCCCTGGTCTGGGAAGATTCCACATGTCCTTGAGCAACTAAGTCCAAGAACCACAACTGAGCCACGAGCCCACAGTGGCAAATACTGAAGCCTGTGGGTCCAGAGTCTGTTCTCCACAACAAGAGAAGCCACCCCAACGGGAAGCCTGAGTCCCACAACTGGAGGTGTAGACCCTGCTCCCCGAAACTATGACTCAGCACAGCCAAAAATAAGTAAATAAATGAATAAACCTTTTTAAAAGTATAATATATACACTTTTCAGTGATAGGAAGTTGTAACTCTTTTGGATGTAAAAATGCTTGCTTCGTGTCCGCAGTTCAATTGTTTGGGTTATTTTATCTTCTATTAGAATAGTCATTAGCACTTAAAGATGCATTTGGTCCCTAAATAATGATGTGGGGTCTTTGAAAGGGTCGACAGATGGCAGCGCAAGGTCTGGAGATTCTGAGAAACTGGGGGATCCAAGAAAGGCATACAAATGACACACTGGACATTGGGACATTTAAACTGATTGGTCAGAAATCACACACCTCTGGCCCCAAGCCAACCAAATAAGAACAGATCAATCCTAATAAAGATGCAAATCTGCTGTTATTCCCATCTTTGTGGTTATGTCACACCCTCTCATTGTCTATGCTGAGAACTTTGTATCTCTATCTTTTAAAATAAACTCTGCCTGTGTGAGTGTTTTTGAGTTTGCGGAATTCATTCTTTGGCTCCAGGATCAGAACACAGTTTCACGTTTCAGTGGGAGATAACTAACCAATCCGATCACATATGCTTGTCTAACTCAATGAAACTATGAGCCATGCCACGTAAGGCCACCCAAGACAGACGGCTCATGGTGGAGAGTTCTGACAAAACGTGGTCCACTGGAGAAGGGAATGGCAAACTACTTCTGTATGCCTTGAAAACCCCACGAACAGTATGAAAAGGCAAAAAGATAGGACACTGAAACATGAACTCTCCAGGTCAGTAGGTGGCCAATATGTTACTGGAGATCAGTGGAGAAATAATTCCAGAAAGAATGAAGAGCTGGAGCCAAAGCAAAAACAACACCCAGTTGTAGATGTGACTGGTGATGGAAGTACAGTCCAGTGCTATAAAGAATGATATTGCATAGGAACCTGGATGTTAGGTCCGTGAATCAGGGTAAATTGGAAGTTGTCAACAGGAGATGGCAAGACTGCACATTGACATTTTAGGAATCAGTGAACTAAAATGGACTGGAATGGGT